>NW_027263115.1:0-136500 GCF_902827115.2 Pseudochaenichthys georgianus
TCACACACACACACACACACACACTCACACACACATACACACACACACACACACACATACATACATACACTCACACACTCACACACACACTCACACACACACACTCACACACACACACACACACACACACACACACACACACACACACACTAACACACACTAAAGGCCGAGCCAAGTCACACCAAATGAGGAGTAAATACGGGCGTCTCACCAGAATTGCTGAACAAATGTACAAATGTTTAGAATTTCCAGTAAGGGTTCATTTGAAGATGCTCAGTTCTAGAAAGTAATTAACAAACCGTGCTATAAGTTAACACAACACATTATTTATATTAAAGTAGGATGTGAAGAGATTCTATGGGCTGGATTTGACTGGTCAGTAAAGGCAACACACACATCAACACGTTCGACTGAAGACTTTGGAATGTTCTGAGATGTCAGCTCTCAGCCCTCCGTCTGTCCCTGTTGTTCCTCAAGTCTCTTTCCGGTTAGTCTGCTGTCGTGCTTTAGCCCAAAATGATCCGGAGTCATTGTGGTTTTACATGTGAATTATTGTCACTCTACAAGGTAGCCTCCTCGTTTAACAAAAGAAAAACCTTATCAGAACAATTGAAGTATGAAGTTGACAATTAAACAGCTGTTGTTTATGCCAACAGTAATTAAGTCATGTTTCTTAAAGCCCTTGACTCAAGAAGCGACCCCTGTGAAGCCCCTCTGCCCTTCCACAGTCTGACCCTGACCTTTAACCCTGTCTGTGTTCAGATCCTGCCCTACGAGCACATCAAGATGAAGGGACTTCCTGACGACATCTCAGCCAGCCTCAACAAGCTGGCCGTGGTGAAGCTGAACGGGGGTCTGGGGACCAGCATGGGCTGCACGGGCCCCAAGAGTCTGATCAGCGTCCGCAACGAGAACACCTTCCTGGACCTCACCGTGCAGCAGATAGAGGTGAGGACGCTCGAAACAAGCGCCTCCACACCTTTAAGCCAGTCGGAGTCAACTTTATTGACAACCTTTCAGTTTGTGTGTACGGACAGAGATCGAAATACCTGTAGCTCTCTTCACGACACAGACACGGGTCGGTTCTTTGCCACGGGCGTTTATACTCAGTTTTAATGTTCCGTTACGCCGTGAGAATGACACCAACGAACAACACATATACATAGCTCAACACATTAGCATAGTGCGCTACACATACAAATATATGAATGAAAATAGGACATGACGCCCACGTGAAAACATGAAACAAATACCTCGTTGGCCGCTTGTCGTGAAAGGAGATTATTTTAATCTTTAAAGTTCCCTTTCTGAATAACTTTATGTCACGGACTGCAGCAGCGCTTCAATAAGGACATCAAGCCACGTTGAGTTGCCCAGTGCATCACCAACACACGCAGTCCCAGTACAACCATTAGCTCCAAGGCATAAGGAACAACGAACACTTATGGTCATAACACACAGTTATCTGTCTGCATATCGGTGTAACATATAAAACAAACTGTATTAAATCATGCCATATTTTAACAGTTATAATATGACGTGAAATAAAGTCTTTATTTATTGAATTGAACCATGAAATTAATTATGTTATTCTTTTTAAATAAGTCATTTACAATCCTGAATACAAAATCCAAATATATATACAAATATGTATATCCTATATGTACACAATCAACAGACACATTTATACATATGCACACATTAAGACCTAAATAAAAGCACAACAATCAATAAATACAAAATACCAGTCACTTCAGTATCTTTGGGAATGTACATCAGAGCCAGAGTGTCCGTGGCAGCGTGAAGAAGAACCTGGATGAAACCTTCAGACCTCAGAGGCTCAGGATTAAACTGAACTCTCCGTTTTTGTTTTCAGCATCTGAACAAAACGTTTAACGCCGACGTTCCTCTGGTCCTCATGAACTCCTTTAACACGGACGAGGACACGAAGAAGATCCTGCAGAAATACAAACACCACCGCGTCAACATACACACCTTCAACCAGAGCAGGTACCGCACACACACAAAGTGTAACCACAACTGTGTCTGCCATGCAGCTTTTGTCACATATAAATACAATGTGAACAGTCTGTCTTTTGAAAGCTTTTTACACTATCCATGTTTCCCCCCGCAGGTATCCGAGGATCAACAAGGAGTCTCTGCTGCCCATCGCTAAGAACATGTCGACGGGGGGGCAGAACGGGGAGGCGTGGTACCCTCCGGGTCACGGGGACGTCTACGCCAGCTTCAGTAACAGCGGGCTGCTGGACAAGCTGCTCTCCGAGGGGAAGGAGTACATCTTCGTGTCCAACATCGACAACCTGGGCGCCACCGTGGACCTCTTCATCCTCCAGCACCTGATGAGCCAGCCGGCCGACAGGCGCTGCGAGTTCATCATGGAGGTCACCGACAAGACCCGGGCCGACGTCAAGGTGAGGGGAGGGCGGGAGTCTGCTTCCAGCTGAGCTTAAGCAACATATTCTGATGATGTTCAGGTGTATATCAGTTAGTGTCTCTACTTTAAAGAGTCCTCTCCTGATGGTGTTCAGGTGTATATCAGTATGTAGTGTCTCTACTTTAAAGAGTCCTCTCCTGCTGGTGTTCAGGTGTATATCAGTTAGTGTCTCTACTTTAAAGAGTCCTCTCCTGCTGGTGTTCAGGTGTATATCAGTTAGTGTCTCTACTTTAAAGAGTCCTCTCCTGATGGTGTTCAGGTGTATATCAGTATGTAGTGTCTCTACTTTAAAGAGTCCTCTCCTGCTGATGTTCAGGTGTATATCAGTATGTAGTGTCTCTACTTTAAAGAGTCCTCTCCTGCTGATGTTCAGGTGTATATCAGTATGTAGTGTCTCTACTTTAAAGAGTCCTCTCCTGCTGATGTTCAGGTGTATATCAGTATGTAGTGTCTCTACTTTAAAGAGTCCTCTCCTGCTGATGTTCAGGTGTATATCAGTTAGTGTCTCTACTTTAAAGAGTCCTCTCCTGATGGTGTTCAGGTGTATATCAGTATGTAGTGTCTCTACTTTAAAGAGTCCTCTCCTGCTGATGTTCAGGTGTATATCAGTATGTAGTGTCTCTACTTTAAAGAGTCCTCTCCTGCTGATGTTCAGGTGTATATCAGTATGTAGTGTCTCTACTTTAAAGAGTCCTCTCCTGCTGATGTTCAGGTGTATATCAGTATGTAGTGTCTCTACTTTAAAGAGTCCTCTCCTGCTGATGTTCAGGTGTATATCAGTATCTAGTGTCTCTACTTTAAAGAGTCCTCTCCTGCTGATGTTCAGGTGCATATCAGTATGTAGTGTCTCTACTTTAAAGAGTCCTCTCCTGCTGATGTTCAGGTGTATATCAGTATGTAGTGTCTCTACTTTAAAGAGTCCTCTCCTGCTGATGTTCAGGTGTATATCAGTATGTAGTGTCTCTACTTTAAAGAGTCCTCTCCTGCTGATGTTCAGGTGTATATCAGTATGTAGTGTCTCTACTTTAAAGAGTCCTCTCCTGCTGATGTTCAGGTGTATATCAGTATCTAGTGTCTCTACTTTAAAGAGTCCTCTCCTGCTGATGTTCAGGTGCATATCAGTATGTAGTGTCTCTACTTTAAAGAGTCCTCTCCTGCTGATGTTCAGGTGTATATCAGTATGTAGTGTCTCTACTTTAAAGAGTCCTCTCCTGCTGATGTTCAGGTGTATATCAGTATGTAGTGTCTCTACTTTAAAGAGTCCTCTCCTGCTGATGTTCAGGTGTATATCAGTATGTAGTGTCTCTACTTTAAAGAGTCCTCTCCTGCTGATGTTTAGGTTCATATCTGTATGTAGTGTCTCTACTTTAAAGAGTCCTCTCCTGCTGATGTTCAGGTGTATATCAGTATGTAGTGTCTCTACTTTAAAGAGTCCTCTCCTGCTGATGTTCAGGTGTATATCAGTATGTAGTGTCTCTACTTTAAAGAGTCCTCTCCTGCTGATGTTCAGGTGTATATCAGTATGTAGTGTCTCTACTTTAAAGAGTCCTCTCCTGTTGATGTTCAGGTGTATATCAGTATGTAGTGTCTCTACTTTAAAGAGTCCTCTCCTGCTGATGTTCAGGTGTATATCAGTATGTAGTGTCTCTACTTTAAAGAGTCCTCTCCTGCTGATGTCCAGGTGTATATCAGTATGTAGCGTCTCTACTTTAAAGAGTCATCTCCTGCTGATGTTCAGGTGTATATCAGTATGTAGTGTCTCTACTTTAAAGAGTCCTCTCCTGCTGATGTTCAGGTGTATATCAGTATGTAGTGTCTCTACTTTAAAGAGTCCTCTCCTGCTGATGTTCAGGTGTATATCAGTTAGTGTCTCTACTTTAAAGAGTCCTCTCCTGATGGTGTTCAGGTGTATATCAGTATGTAGTGTCTCTACTTTAAAGAGTCCTCTCCTGCTGGTGTTCAGGTGTATATCAGTTAGTGTCTCTACTTTAAAGAGTCCTCTCCTGCTGGTGTTCAGGTGTATATCAGTTAGTGTCTCTACTTTAAAGAGTCCTCTCCTGATGGTGTTCAGGTGTATATCAGTATGTAGTGTCTATACTTTAAAGAGTCCTCTCCTGCTGATGTTCAGGTGTATATCAGTATGTAGTGTCTCTACTTTAAAGAGTCCTCTCCTGCTGATGTTCAGGTGTATATCAGTATGTAGTGTCTCTACTTTAAAGAGTCCTCTCCTGCTGATGTTCAGGTGTATATCAGTATGTAGTGTCTCTACTTTAAAGAGTCCTCTCCTGCTGATGTTCAGGTGTATATCAGTTAGTGTCTCTACTTTAAAGAGTCCTCTCCTGATGGTGTTCAGGTGTATATCAGTATGTAGTGTCTCTACTTTAAAGAGTCCTCTCCTGCTGATGTTCAGGTGTATATCAGTATGTAGTGTCTCTACTTTAAAGAGTCCTCTCCTGCTGATGTTCAGGTGTATATCAGTATGTAGTGTCTCTACTTTAAAGAGTCCTCTCCTGCTGATGTTCAGGTGTATATCAGTATGTAGTGTCTCTACTTTAAAGAGTCCTCTCCTGCTGATGTTCAGGTGTATATCAGTATGTAGTGTCTCTACTTTAAAGAGTCCTCTCCTGCTGATGTTCAGGTGTATATCAGTATGTAGTGTCTCTACTTTAAAGAGTCCTCTCCTGATGGTGTTCAGGTGTATATCAGTATGTAGTGTCTCTACTTTAAAGAGTCCTCTCCTGCTGATGTTCAGGTGTATATCAGTATGTAGTGTCTCTACTTTAAAGAGTCCTCTCCTGCTGATGTTCAGGTGTATATCAGTATGTAGTGTCTCTACTTTAAAGAGTCCTCTCCTGCTGATGTTCAGGTGTATATCAGTATGTAGTGTCTCTACTTTAAAGAGTCCTTCTCCTGCTGATGTTCAGGTGTATATCAGTATCTAGTGTCTCTACTTTAAAGAGTCCTCTCCTGCTGATGTTCAGGTGCATATCAGTATGTAGTGTCTCTACTTTAAAGAGTCCTCTCCTGCTGATGTTCAGGTGTATATCAGTAGTGTCTCTACTTTAAAGAGTCCTCTCCTGCTGATGTTCAGGTGTATATCAGTATGTAGTGTCTCTACTTTAAAGAGTCCTCTCCTGCTGATGTTCAGGTGTATATCAGTAGTGTCTCTACTTTAAAGAGTCCTCTCCTGCTGATGTTCAGGTGTATATCAGTATGTAGTGTCTCTACTTTAAAGAGTCCTCTCCTGCTGATGTTCAGGTGTATATCAGTATGTAGTTTCTCTACTTTAAAGAGTCCTCTCCTGCTGATGTTCAGGTGTATATCAGTATGTAGTGTCTCTACTTTAAAGAGTCCTCTCCTGCTGATGTTCAGGTGTATATCAGTATGTAGTGTCTCTACTTTAAAGAGTCCTCTCCTGCTGATGTTCAGGTGTATATCAGTATGTAGTGTCTCTACTTTAAAGAGTCCTCTCCTGCTGGTGTTCAGGTGTATATCAGTATGTAGAGTCCTCTCCTGCTGGTGTTCAGGTGTATATCAGTATGTAGAGTCTCTACTTTAAAGAGTCCTCTCCTGCTGATGTTCAGGTGTATATCAGTATGTAGTGTCTCTACTTTAAAGAGTCCTCTCCTGCTGGTGTTCAGGTGTATATCAGTATGTAGTGTCTCTACTTTAAAGAGTCCTCTCCTGCTGATGTTCAGGTGTATATCAGTATGTAGTGTCTCTACTTTAAAGAGTCCTCTCCTGCTGATGTTCAGGTGTATATCAGTATGTAGTGTCTCTCCATGCTTTAAAGTTCAAAAAGCTCTTTATTTCTCTCACACTGCCTGTGCTGCAGCACCTCTTTTCACCTTCTGTCTGAAACCAGAGCCCAGTCTGCTCTGATTGGTTAGCTGGACGGCTCTTTTGGGATTGGTCAACCGCTTAGAGATGTCCCGCCCCTTAGCTTACAACGTGTTGGAGCGCTAGCCAACCGGGTCACTGTTGAAAGCAGATATCATCTCTTCTCTTGTCTCAAAGCTGTGCTACTTCCTGTGTGCAGGGCGGGACTCTGATCCAGTACGAGGACCACCTGAGGCTGCTGGAGATCGCTCAGGTCCCCAAGAACCACGTGGACGAGTTCAAGTCCGTCACCAAGTTCAAGATCTTCAACACCAACAACCTGTGGATCTCTCTGCCGGCCATCAAGAGGCTGCAGGACACGAACAAGTTGGACCTGGAGATCATCGTCAACCCCAAGGTGAGGTTCTCACTTTGACATTTTAGGATATTATCTTAAAAGACCTCCTAATTACATTTCATTTAGCTGACAATAAATGCAATCTACCAGGAACACACATAGTGGAAATCCTGCATGTATATTAGCTAATATCTAATTCTCTCGTTATTTCAGGTAGTATCTCCACGATAATGGTTTCGTTTTATTGTAGTTTTATCAACACAACATACAGATGTCAGATAGCAGGGTATATCTTCAGAAGACATCTTTTTATTTCTTCACACCCTCCCTCCCTCCCTCTCCTCTCCTCTCAGACTCTGGACGGCGGTCTGAATGTGATCCAGCTGGAGACGGCGGTGGGCGCGGCCATCAAGAGTTTCAACAACGCTCTGGGAGTGAACGTGCCGCGGAGCCGCTTCCTGCCGGTGAAGACGTCCTCCGACCTGCTGCTGGTGATGTCCAACCTGTACAGCCTGGACGCCGGGTCGCTCACCATGAGCAGGAAGAGGGAGTTCCCCAGCACCCCCCACGTGAAGCTGGGCAGCTCCTTCACCAAGGTGAGACCCAGAGAGAGAGTTATTACTGAAGAGACAGTTAGATACTGCTCTGAGGTCAGTTTGAACTATCCCATCACTTTCTAAACTACATACTGCTCTGAGGTCAGCTTGAACCATCTCATCACTTTCTAAACTACATACTGCTCTGAGGTCAGTTTGAACTATCTCATCACTTTCTAAACTACATACTGCTCTGAGGTCAGCTTGAACCATCTCATCACTTTCTAAACTACATACTGCTCTGGGGTCAGCTTGAACCATCTCATCACTTTCTAAACTACATACTGCTCTGAGGTCAGCTTGAACCATCTCATCACTTTCTAAACTACATACTGCTCTGAGGTCAGTTTGAACTATCTCATCACTTTCTAAACTACATACTGCTCTGAGGTCAGTTTGAACTATCTCATCACTTTCTAAACTACATAGTGCTCTGAGGTCAGTTTGAACTATCCCATCACTTTCTAAACTACATACTGCTCTGAGGTCAGCTTGAACCATCTCATCACTTTCTAAACTACATACTGCTCTGAGGTCAGTTTGAACTATCTAAATTACATACTGCTCTGAGGTCAGCTTGAACTATCTAAACTACATACTGCTCTGAGGTCAGCTTGAACTATCTAATAACTTTCTAAACTACATACTGCTCTGAGGTCAGCTGGAACTATCTCATCACTTTCTAAACTACATACTGCTCTGAGGTCAGCTTGAACTATCTAAACACTTATTTAAAAACTGTAACTTTCTAAACTACATACTGCTCTGAGGTCAGTTTGAACTATCTAGTCACTTATTTAAAAACTGTAACTTTCTAAACTACATACTGCTCTGGGGTCAGCTTTAACTATCTCATCACTTTCTAAACTACATACTGCTCTGAGGTCAGTTTGAACTATCGAATAACTTTCTAAACTACATACTGCTCTGGGGTCAGCTTGAACTATCTCATCACTTTCTAAACTACATACTGCTCTGAGGTCAGTTTGAACTATCTCATCACTTTCTAAACTACATACTGCTCTGAGGTCAGCTTGAACCATCTCATCACTTTCTAAACTACATACTGCTCTGAGGTCAGTTTGAACTATCTCATCACTTTCTAAACTACATACTGCTCTGAGGTCAGCTTGAACCATCTCATCACTTTCTAAACTACATACTGCTCTGGGGTCAGCTTGAACCATCTCATCACTTTCTAAACTACATACTGCTCTGAGGTCAGCTTGAACCATCTCATCACTTTCTAAACTACATACTGCTCTGAGGTCAGTTTGAACTATCTCATCACTTTCTAAACTACATACTGCTCTGAGGTCAGTTTGAACTATCTCATCACTTTCTAAACTACATAGTGCTCTGAGGTCAGTTTGAACTATCCCATCACTTTCTAAACTACATACTGCTCTGAGGTCAGCTTGAACCATCTCATCACTTTCTAAACTACATACTGCTCTGAGGTCAGTTTGAACTATCTAAATTACATACTGCTCTGAGGTCAGCTTGAACTATCTAAACTACATACTGCTCTGAGGTCAGCTTGAACTATCTAATAACTTTCTAAACTACATACTGCTCTGAGGTCAGCTGGAACTATCTCATCACTTTCTAAACTACATACTGCTCTGGGGTCAGCTTGAACTATCTCATCACTTTCTAAACTACATACTGCTCTGAGGTCAGCTTGAACTATCTAAACACTTATTTAAAAACTGTAACTTTCTAAACTACATACTGCTCTGAGGTCAGTTTGAACTATCTAGTCACTTATTTAAAAACTGTAACTTTCTAAACTACATACTGCTCTGGGGTCAGCTTTAACTATCTCATCACTTTCTAAACTACATACTGCTCTGAGGTCAGTTTGAACTATCGAATAACTTTCTAAACTACATACTGCTCTGGGGTCAGCTTGAACTATCTCATCACTTTCTAAACTACATACTGCTCTGAGGTCAGTTTGAACTATCTCATCACTTTCTAAACTACATACTGCTCTGAGGTCAGCTTTAACCATCTCATCACTTTCTAAACTACATACTGCTCTGGGGTCAGTTTGAACTATCTCATCACTTTCTAAACTACATACTGCTCTGAGGTCAGTTTGAACTATCTCATCACTTTCTAAACTACATACTGCTCTGAGGTCAGCTTTAACTATCTCATCACTTTCTAAACTACATACTGCTCTGAGGTCAGCTTTAACTATCTCATCACTTTCTAAACTACATACTGCTCTGAGGTCAGCTTGAACTATCTCATCACTTTCTAAACTACATACTGCTCTGAGGTCAGCTTGAACTATCTCATCACTTTCTAAACTACATACTGCTCTGAGGTCAGCTTGAACTATCTCATCACTTTCTAAACTACATACTGCTCTGGGGTCAGCTTTAACTATCTCATCACTTTCTAAACTACATACTGCTCTGGGGTCAGCTTTAACTATCTCATCACTTTCTAAACTACATACTGCTCTGAGGTCAGCTGGAACTATCTCATCACTTTCTAAACTACATACTGCTCTGGGGTCAGCTTTAACTATCGAATAACTTTCTAAACTACATACTGCTCTGAGGTCAGCTTGAACTATCTAAACACTTATTTAAAAACTGTAACTTTCTAAACTACATACTGCTCTGAGGTCAGTTTGAACTATCTAGTCACTTATTTAAAAACTGTAACTTTCTAAACTACATACTGCTCTGAGGTCAGTTTGAACTATCTAGTCACTTATTTAAAAACTGTAACTTTCTAAACTACATACTGCTCTGAGGTCAGTTTGAACTATCGAATAACTTTCTAAACTACATACTGCTCTGGGGTCAGCTTTAACTATCTCATCACTTTCTAAACTACATACTGCTCTGAGGTCAGTTTGAACTATCGAATAACTTTCTAAACTACATACTGCTCTGGGGTCAGCTTTAACTATCTCATCACTTTCTAAACTACATACTGCTCTGAGGTCAGTTTGAACTATCTCATCACTTTCTAAACTACATACTGCTCTGAGGTCAGCTGGAACTATCTCATCACTTTCTAAACTACATACTGCTCTGGGGTCAGCTTTAACTATCTCATCACTTTCTAAACTACATACTGCTCTGAGGTCAGCTTTAACTATCTCATCACTTTCTAAACTACATACTGCTCTGAGGTCAGCTTGAACCATCTCATCACTTTCTAAACTACATACTGCTCTGAGGTCAGCTTTAACTATCTCATCACTTTCTAAACTACATACTGCTCTGGGGTCAGCTTGAACTATCTCATCACTTTCTAAACTACATACTGCTCTGAGGTCAGTTTGAACTATCGAATAACTTTCTAAACTACATACTGCTCTGGGGTCAGCTTTAACTATCTCATCACTTTCTAAACTACATACTGCTCTGAGGTCAGTTTGAACTATCGAATAACTTTCTAAACTACATACTGCTCTGAGGTCAGCTGGAACTATCTCATCACTTTCTAAACTACATACTGCTCTGGGGTCAGCTTGAACTATCTCATCACTTTCTAAACTACATACTGCTCTGAGGTCAGCTTGAACTATCTAAACACTTATTTAAAAACTGTAACTTTCTAAACTACATACTGCTCTGAGGTCAGTTTGAACTATCTAGTCACTTATTTAAAAACTGTAACTTTCTAAACTACATACTGCTCTGGGGTCAGCTTTAATTATCTCATCACTTTCTAAACTACATACTGCTCTGAGGTCAGTTTGAACTATCGAATAACTTTCTAAACTACATACTGCTCTGGGGTCAGCTTGAACTATCTCATCACTTTCTAAACTACATACTGCTCTGAGGTCAGTTTGAACTATCTCATCACTTTCTAAACTACATACTGCTCTGAGGTCAGCTTTAACCATCTCATCACTTTCTAAACTACATACTGCTCTGGGGTCAGTTTGAACTATCTCATCACTTTCTAAACTACATACTGCTCTGAGGTCAGTTTGAACTATCTCATCACTTTCTAAACTACATACTGCTCTGAGGTCAGCTTTAACTATCTCATCACTTTCTAAACTACATACTGCTCTGAGGTCAGCTTGAACTATCTCATCACTTTCTAAACTACATACTGCTCTGAGGTCAGCTTGAACTATCTCATCACTTTCTAAACTACATACTGCTCTGAGGTCAGCTTGAACTATCTCATCACTTTCTAAACTACATACTGCTCTGAGGTCAGCTTGAACTATCTCATCACTTTCTAAACTACATACTGCTCTGGGGTCAGCTTTAACTATCTCATCACTTTCTAAACTACATACTGCTCTGGGGTCAGCTTTAACTATCTCATCACTTTCTAAACTACATACTGCTCTGAGGTCAGCTGGAACTATCTCATCACTTTCTAAACTACATACTGCTCTGGGGTCAGCTTTAACTATCGAATAACTTTCTAAACTACATACTGCTCTGAGGTCAGCTTGAACTACCTAAACACTTATTTAAAAACTGTAACTTTCTAAACTACATACTGCTCTGAGGTCAGTTTGAACTATCTAGTCACTTATTTAAAAACTGTAACTTTCTAAACTACATACTGCTCTGAGGTCAGTTTGAACTATCTAGTCACTTATTTAAAAACTGTAACTTTCTAAACTACATACTGCTCTGAGGTCAGTTTGAACTATCTAGTCACTTATTTAAAAACTGTAACTTTCTAAACTACATACTGCTCTGAGGTCAGTTTGAACTATCGAATAACTTTCTAAACTACATACTGCTCTGGGGTCAGCTTTAACTATCTCATCACTTTCTAAACTACATACTGCTCTGAGGTCAGTTTGAACTATCTCATCACTTTCTAAACTACATACTGCTCTGAGGTCAGCTGGAACTATCTCATCACTTTCTAAACTACATACTGCTCTGGGGTCAGCTTTAACTATCTCATCACTTTCTAAACTACATACTGCTCTGAGGTCAGCTTGAACCATCTCATCACTTTCTAAACTACATACTGCTCTGAGGTCAGTTTGAACTATCGAATAACTTTCTAAACTACATACTGCTCTGGGGTCAGCTTTAACTATCTCATCACTTTCTAAACTACATACTGCTCTGAGGTCAGCTTTAACTATCTCATCACTTTCTAAACTACATACTGCTCTGAGGTCAGCTTGAACTATCGAATAACTTTCTAAACTACATACTGCTCTGAGGTCAGCTGGAACTATCTCATCACTTTCTAAACTACATACTGCTCTGGGGTCAGCTTGAACTATCTCATCACTTTCTAAACTACATACTGCTCTGAGGTCAGCTTGAACCATCTCATCACTTTCTAAACTACATACTGCTCTGAGGTCAGCTTTAACTATCTCATCACTTTCTAAACTACATACTGCTCTGAGGTCAGCTTGAACCATCTCATCACTTTCTAAACTACATACTGCTCTGAGGTCAGCTTGAACTATCTCATCACTTTCTAAACTACATACTGCTCTGGGGTCAGCTTGAACTATCTCATCACTTTCTAAACTACATACTGCTCTGAGGTCAGCTGGAACTATCTCATCACTTTCTAAACTACATACTGCTCTGAGGTCAGCTTTAACTATCGAATAACTTTCTAAACTACATACTGCTCTGAGGTCAGCTTGAACTATCTAAACACTTATTTAAAAACTGTAACTTTCTAAACTACATACTGCTCTGAGGTCAGTTTGAACTATCTAGTCACTTATTTAAAAACTGTAACTTTCTAAACTACATACTGCTCTGAGGTCAGTTTGAACTATCGAATAACTTTCTAAACTACATACTGCTCTGGGGTCAGCTTTAACTATCTCATCACTTTCTAAACTACATACTGCTCTGAGGTCAGCTTTAACTATCTCATCACTTTCTAAACTACATACTGCTCTGAGGTCAGCTTTAACTATCTCATCACTTTCTAAACTACATACTGCTCTGGGGTCAGCTTTAACTATCTCATCACTTTCTAAACTACATACTGCTCTGAGGTCAGTTTGAACTATCGAATAACTTTCTAAACTACATACTGCTCTGAGGTCAGCTGGAACTATCTCATCACTTTCTAAACTACATACTGCTCTGAGGTCAGCTTGAACTATCTCATCACTTTCTAAACTACATACTGCTCTGAGGTCAGCTTGAACCATCTCATCACTTTCTAAACTACATACTGCTCTGAGGTCAGCTTGAACTATCTCATCACTTTCTAAACTACATACTGCTCTGGGGTCAGCTTGAACTATCTAATAACTTTCTAAACTACATACTGCTCTGAGGTCAGCTGGAACTATCTCATCACTTTCTAAACTACATACTGCTCTGAGGTCAGCTTTAACTATCGAATAACTTTCTAAACTACATACTGCTCTGAGGTCAGCTTGAACTATCTAAACACTTATTTAAAAACTGTAACTTTCTAAACTACATACTGCTCTGAGGTCAGTTTGAACTATCTAGTCACTTATTTAAAAACTGTAACTTTCTAAACTACATACGGCTCTGAGGTCAGTTTGAACTATCGAATAACTTTCTAAACTACATACTGCTCTGGGGTCAGCTTTAACTATCTCATCACTTTCTAAACTACATACTGCTCTGAGGTCAGCTTTAACTATCTCATCACTTTCTAAACTACATACTGCTCTGAGGTCAGTTTGAACTATCTCATCACTTTCTAAACTACATACTGCTCTGAGGTCAGTTTGAACTATCTCATCACTTTCTAAACTACATACTGCTCTGAGGTCAGCTTGAACTATCTCATCACTTTCTAAACTACATACTGCTCTGAGGTCAGCTTGAACTATCGAATAACTTTCTAAACTACATACTGCTCTGAGGTCAGTTTGAACTATCTCATAACTTTCTAAACTACATACTGCTCTGGGGTCAGCTTTAACTATCTCATCACTTTCTAAACTACATACTGCTCTGAGGTCAGCTTGAACTATCTCATCACTTTCTAAACTACATACTGCTCTGAGGTCAGTTTGAACTATCGAATAACTTTCTAAACTACATACTGCTCTGGGGTCAGCTTGAACCATCTCATCACTTTCTAAACTACATACGGCTCTGAGGTCAGTTTGAACTATCTCATCACTTTCTAAACTACATACTGCTCTGAGGTCAGCTTTAACTATCTCATCACTTTCTAAACTACATACTGCTCTGAGGTCAGTTTGAACTATCTCATCACTTTCTAAACTACATACTGCTCTGAGGTCAGCTTTAACTATCTTATCACTTTCTAAACTACATACTGCTCTGAGGTCAGCTTTAACTATCTCATCACTTTCTAAACTACATACTGCTCTGAGGTCAGCTTGAACTATCTCATCACTTTCTAAACTACATACTGCTCTGGGGTCAGTTTGAACTATCTCATCACTTTCTAAACTACATACTGCTCTGGGGTCAGTTTGAACTATCTCATCACTTTCTAAACTACATACTGCTCTGGGGTCAGTTTGAACTATCTAATGACCATGTTCATTACCAGAGAAACCAACACAGCCATGGTCAACCCCATCTTCACGGCTACTGTATATTTTCTACTTTTCAATGCTGCTTTAATTCAATTTTGAGACGTATAAATTCTAGTATTGTTTATTTCTACTCTTCAATTTCTACTTATGTGCAATGCCTTGTTTTGTTGTCTTTTATGCTGCTGCAACACAAACATTTCCCAAATTGGGACCAATAGAGTACCTCTTATCTTATCTTATCTTATCTTATCTTAACTTAACTCAATAAGTCTAGGATTTCATTACTTTATCTAAAGACAATTATTGTTTTGTTATTTTCTGAAGAAGAAAATATGTTTCTTTGGTGACCAGGTGAAACTAAAACATTATGAAACTATTTGATTATTGGTTGAATTCTTCCCGATTGTACCCTGTGTAACATCTATGATGTGTTGTGTTGTGTTCAGGTGCAGCAGTTCCTCTGCAGGTTTGAGAGCATCCCCGACATGTTGGAGCTGGACCATCTCACCGTGTCCGGAGACGTGACCTTCGGGAAGAACGTCTCTCTCAAGGTCAGACACTCAACTCTCACGACAACAGTTTGCCAAAAAGAAAAAAATCATAAAAAGTCATAATTAAAAATAATAATGCAGTATTCCAAAAGAAAAGTGAACTAAAAAGTCATAGAAGTTTGCGATAAGAAGTCATATGTTAAAAAAAAACGTCATGCTTTAACAATAGCATGCAACTGTGATGTACAGTAAGTCCAAAAAGAATTCTTCGAATAACTTTCTAGGATTATTATATAGTTTTACATCCTATGACCTTTTCGTAATCTTACTTGCTTCTTTCTACACCAGTACTTTGGTGTAGTAAGAACAACACCAAAGCACTCTGTTTTCCCAAGGATACAGTCTCTGACTTGGCTGAGAAGATCCTGCATGTTGGGGCTGAACATCCGACTGTGAAGAATGTGGTTCTGCACATTGGAACAGATGATGTTGTGAAACAAGAGTCAGAAGTGCTGAAAGAAGACTTTAAATGTCTGTTGGAAACTGCCAGCTCTCTAAATGCAGAGGTGTTCATCAGTGGCCCTCTACCGCCAGTCAGAGGAGGAGTGGAGAGATTCAGCAGATTGTCTGCACTGAACACCTGGCTTTCAACTGTCTGTACTGACCATTCTGTCCATTTTATTGACAACTTTAACTTTTTCTGGGACCGCAGACATCTTTTCAAGCCGAATGGAGTTTGTCTGAACAAGTCAGGAGTGAAATTGTTTATCTCTAACGCAGGGGTGTCAAACTCAAGGCCCGGGGGCCAAATCCGGCCCGTGACTTCATTTTCTGTGGCCCCACAAGAGCTTGCAAAGAATATAATATGTTTATTATACGGTTACATGTCGCTTTACAGAAGCACGTTGCTCATAAATTACATGTCCCACAATGCATCTCAAATATGTATTTTTTTCAAAATGTCACTTTTTTTTCTCCAGATTTTGGCTTTTCTTTTAAAATCATTTTGTTACATTCTCACTGAAGAGACTTGCAATTATTTTCCCTAGACTTCTGCTTTCAGACGTAGTGAATTATGAAGTTATTACCCTATCCCATAATAATCCAATGCAGAGGCAATCAATATATAATACATTATTTTATATATATTAAACATTTATACATGTATTTTTATATAGTCTTAAAGTTACAACCGGCCCTTTGAGTGCAACAATAATGCTGATGTGGCCCGCGATGAAATTGAGTTTGACACCCCTGCTCTAACGTATTCAACTGCCTACGTCATCAATCTGTTCCCTCTGCCAAGGACAAGCGGCATCAAAACAAGAGAAAGGCACAACACATCGCTCAGAAAACCACTGCACCCGCCTGAGGAATGTCTTGATTATGGGAGACAAATGGAGGAGTCTCCATCGCCCTTCACCCCCCCATCACCTCTGAGGATACTCTTCCTTCACCCCACAGCTCTCTCTACTCTCCGTTCACCCTTTCACCCTCGCCCACCCTCCTGGAGAACACATGAAGGAGATACAGAGGGTTGGCACCGATTCCTTCCTGGAGTTCAAAGACCAAACTAAGGCGATACGCAGGGCTGGCAGCATGTCCTTTACCCCCGCTCCTCAACGACGCCCACCAAAATCACTGCAGAGACGCGCACCATCTCCCCCGTCTCCATCGCTGTGCTTACATCAACCACCTCCCCTCCCTTCAAGAAAGCATCTGCAGTCTCCGAAGCCTGATAAGGATGTGTGTGTACAAAACGAAACAAACTCTGTGCTGGGTCCAGGCTCAAGGGCGTATGGCACTCCCAACTCTTTCCAGGACATGCCGGGCCCTGCCTGCCAGTAGCTTTGCCGATATCTGTGTTGATAGGTAATAGATTAAGAGCGGCGAATCATTTTAGAAACAGGAAGCACTCAAACGTTTGTGTGAGTTTATCTAATTTAGCAGTGATTCCATGTCAGCCACAGCTTGTTACAAAAAACCTGACTGATAGTGTGTTTAACGAACTTAAACTAGCTTTATTAAATGGCAGGTCTTTGGCAGGAAAAACATTTTTAATCAATGATTTTATCACTGAGCACAATCTTGATTTTATGTTTTTAACAGAAACTTGGATTGAACAAAATAACAGTGCAGCTGTTCTTATCGAATCAACCCCTCCCAACTTAGTTTTATGAGTCAGGAAAGAATGCATAAGAAAGGGGGTGGAGTTGCTATTCTGTTCAATGATTCCCTTCAATGCAGGAAGACATCGTATGGAAACTTTGATTCTTTTGAATATGTGGCCCTTCAGCTGAAATGCTCCTCTCGAGCTCTGTTCCTAAATATCTATAGGCCACCCAAATACTGTGCAAGCTTTTTTGATGACCTTACTGAACTGCTGTCTATAGTGTGTATTGACTTTGACCGTCTCGTCATTGTTGGTGATTTTAACAGCCATGTTGACAACCCCCAGGACAGAGGGGCTAAAGAACTGTTTTGTGTTCTTGATAGCTATGGACTGACTCAGCATGTGACGGAGCCCACGCACAATAAGGGGCACATTCTGGACTTAATTATCTCAAAGGGTCTGAATATCTCTAAGGTTGTGGTGACTGATGTTGCACTCTCTGACCATTCCTGTGTTTTCTTTGAGAGCTCTATTTCTGTTCACACAAGTGTTCAAAAAGAGGTAACCACAAAGCGATGTTTAACTGAAAATACTAGGGAAATGTTTACTCCGAATGTTTCTTCCACACTTGCCCCTGCTAACACCTCAGTAGATGAGCTAGTAGATCATTTTAATTCAAAAATTAAAAATGTTATAGATGCCATTGCTCCAATTAAGGTAAAGGAAGTGACTGGGAAGAAAATATCTCCATGGAGAAAGGCCATGACCGTTAAAACAGAAAAAAAGAGAATGTCGAAAAGCTGAACGCAGGTGGCGAAAAACAAATCTCCAGGTTCACTTTGAAATCTATAAAGAGAGACTTGGCCTTTATAATTTGGAATTGAAAAACGCACGACAGACTTTCTTCTCTGACATCATTACCAAAAACAACGCACGTGCCTTGTTTGCTACCGTCGACAGACTAACTAACCCCCCAGTGTCAGTAGCCTCTGAATTTCTATCCACCAGGGCGTGCAATGATTTTGCCTTTTTCACTGACAAAATTCAGGAAATCAGACAAGCAGTCAGTGCCTCTGCATCAGGAACAGCAAATGTGCTGTCTCTGTGTCCACTTAACATCAATTCAGACATCATGACACAATTCCATCAGATTAATGATAAAAACCTAGAGGATATTATTCAACTTCTGAAATCCTCCTCCTGCTGCCTTGATATTATTCCAACAGGATTTTTCAAAGATGTTTTGCCTTGCATGGCCTCAGATCTACTTCATTACTTCATATAGTAAACAAATCTCTTCACTCAGGTATTTTTCCACAGGCCCTGAAAACTGCAGTCATTAAACCGCTCTTAAAAAAGAATAATCTAGATGCTTCAGTAATGAACAATTACAGGCCCATATCAAACCTGCCATTTCTAGGTAAAATCATTGAAAAAGTTGTTTTTCAACGGTTGAGTAATGTCTTGCATTTAAATAACTGTTTCGATGTGTTCCAGTGAGGCTTTCGTCCAAACCACAGCACTGAGACTGCTCTTGTAAAGGTCTTCATTAGGCGCGTTCACACTGCGGTACTTTTCCCACTGCGGTACTTTTCCCACAAAAGGTTCATGCGAACTTAGTTCATGATCGCGTTCACACCAAAAAGAGCCGGTACTAAAATTAGTTCATGCGAACCTTTTTACCGCCTCGAAAGTCCCTGCTAGAGAGCAGGGACTTTCGAGGGGCTCTTTTGTGAGAAAAGAGCTATATTCCTGATTGGCTGGGCGGATTGCAAACCACGCCCCGTAAAACTCCCAAAAAGTTTTGTGAAGCCGCCATTTTATTATCCTCGCATCAGCATTATTAGCATTAGCCCAGCGCAGAGAGACTAACTTATGGCAACACAAAATAAAACATGGGAGCGGTGGAGATGAGGAGGTGTCGGCATTCTGGTGATTTACTGCTGGGACTCCCAGCAGCTTCTACTGAAGCCTTCCTCAACTCCGGGGACTTCCGGCCGGGGACTTTGGGCGGCAGTATACGACGTGAAGTGGTTTGCGGCCTGCCAGTAAACCCAAAGCAGAAGAAGAAGTGACGTCAGCGGCTTCATTTACCTAATCCACCCCTAGGGACTTATTCCGGTGTGAACGCGATCTGTACTTAGTTCATGAGAACTAAAGAGTTCTCATGAACTAAGTTCTCATGAACCTTTGTGGGAAAAGTACCGCAGTGTGAATGCGCCTATTGACATCCACTTAAACACAGACAGTGGCAGAACTTCAGTGTTAGTGTTATTAGATCTCAGTGCTGCGTTTGACACTGTTGACCACAGCATATTACTAGACCGACTGGAAAACTGGGTGGGACTTTCGGAAACAGTTCTCAATTGGTTTGAATCCTACTTAAAGGACGCTATGCGGATGACCCACAAATGTACGTAACAATTTCACCAGGAGACTATGCTCCAATTCAAACACTGAGTAAGTGCATTGAACAAATCAATGACTGGATGTGTCAGAACTTTCTCCAATTAAACAAAGATAAAACTGAGGTAATGGTTTTTGGAGCCAAGGCAGAACGTATAAAAGTTAGCGCTGAGCTTCAGTGTGCAATGTTCAAACCAACAGATAAAGCCAGAAATCTAGGTGTAGTCATGGACTCTGACCTGAGTTTCAACAGTCACATTAAAACAGTTACTAAATCAGCCTACTATCACCTAAAGAATATATCTAGGATTAAAAGACTAATGTCACAGCAGGATTTGGTAAAACTTGTCCATGCCTTTATCTTCAGTAGACTCAACTACTGTAATGGTGTCTTCACAGGTCTCACTAAAAAATCTATTAGAAAGCTGCAGCTGATTCAGAACGCCGCTGCTCGAGTCC
Organism: Pseudochaenichthys georgianus; assembly: GCF_902827115.2. Classification (NCBI taxonomy): domain Eukaryota; kingdom Metazoa; phylum Chordata; class Actinopteri; order Perciformes; family Channichthyidae; genus Pseudochaenichthys; species Pseudochaenichthys georgianus. The sequence goes on from NW_027263115.1 coordinate 20,190, forward strand.
TCACTAACACTAAGAAAGTGGATCACATCACTCCTGTTCTGAAGTCTTTACACTGGCTTCCTGTGTGTCAAAGAATAGATTTCAAAATACTGCTGCTGGTTTATAAAGCTCTGAATGGTTTAGGCCCAAAATACATTTCTGACCTCCTGCTAAATTATGAACCATCCAGATCTCTCAGGTCTTCAGGGACTGGTCAGCTTTCTGTCCCCAGAGTCAGAACTAAACATGGAGAAGCAGCGTTCAGTTATTATGCTCCAAATATCTGGAACAAACTCCCAGAAACCTGCCGGTCCGCTGCAACTCTGACTACTTTTAAATCCAGACTAAAGACTTTTCTTTTTGCCGCTGCTTTTAATTGAAATATTCACATCTTACACTGCACTGTAACTTTTATCCATGTATTTTTTCTTTTAATGTTTAATTGAACTATTCACATCTTAAACTGCACTGTAACTTTTATCCATGTATTTTTTCTTTTAATGTTTATTTTATTATCTTTTCTTTTTAATGACTGATTTTAAATGCCATTTTTTTTAATGTCTTTCGTTTTTTGTAAAGCACTTTGAATTGCCTTGTGTTAAAAGGTGCTATATAAATAAACTTGCCTTGCCTTGTCTCATAAATGTTGTTCATACACGGTACCGATCAGGCTTTGATAACCTCTTATAATTAAAAAAATAGAAACAAAATGAAATGGAGACAAGAAGATTTCTGACATCATAGAACAGAGTCGAAGCTTGCCTTTACATCAACGCATGAGTAATACAAATCTAATGACATAATATATATTAGTAAACCGTCAAACGGGACATTTTTCTATTTTAATGCTTTAAATACATGTTCCTTATTTTCCTTATTTTCAAAACAGGACAGAGTATTATTTTTATAGTGAATCAGAATCAGGTTTATCACCAGGTAGGTTGACACGTACGTGGAATTTGACTTGGTGTTGTGGTGAATACATTAAAGTAAAACAAAATGTAAACAAGAACACAGATAGCGAACTATATTAAGAACACTGTAATACAAATATAGTAAAGATAGCAATAAAGTAAAGCAGTAATTTACATCGAAATAGAATGCAATAAGTGCTGTATTAGTTCCAACATACCGACTATACCTCTGCCAACAATAAACCAGTCAAATAACTTCCAACCTCTTTACCTCCTTCAGGGAACCGTCATCATCATAGCCAATCACGGAGACCGGATCGATATCCCCGCCGGCGCGATGCTGGAGAACAAAATCGTTTCTGGAAACCTGCGGATCCTCGATCACTGAGGCATTCTGGGAGAAAGAAAGCGATTTCAAACAAGCCATTTACACCCTGAAGAGACTCAAGATGATGTATTCTGCTCTCATGAACTATCACAAGTTGGTTTCTTTGAATGTAAAGACAACCTGAAGGGTCAAAGGTCAACGTCTTCCTGTCTGCAGACACGAGGGAACTTCCTGTTTCTGTCTGACCCCTGTAGTGGTTCTGCTGTCAAATAAAAAAGTGCAGTACCTTCAACAGAGAGTCATGTGGTGTTTGTATCTGGAGTTTAATACCAGATTTTAGAGTCTTTTTAAGTCATCTCAGTTTGACTTCACCTTCTGGATTGACGAAAATGTACAATATCAAAATAAAAACACGCTCAGATTCAGAGGGACAGACCTTTGAGTTTCTTCTACTGTATGTGTGTATGTATACAGATATGAATATACATAAACAAACTATCCGTATAGTATTATTATAAACCATTACTTATGCATTGATGTTTGATAGACTACAATTTAAGTTTTTTCTTAAATATGAATTACTCTTCCTAATCTCGATTTATCGTTGGTTTAAATGAAATAAAAATATTAAATACCATTACAATTTGCAATACAACATTCTCAGTTTTGTGTCAGTGAAGAGGCATACAAGCCAGAAACTAAATTAAAGAAACTTAAAACAGAATTTAATAAGAAACGTATTTCATTAATTGATTTATGAATGACTATTAAAAACGTTTTGGTAGTTTGAAGATTTTGCATTTGCACATTTTTTGCATGAGAATTTTACATTTTAATTTAACTAAACTACTTGATATTGCTTTTGCTAATATTGGATAATCCATCTTCAACGGTCTTTGTAATAAAGGCCGTTCATAAGCCAGTCGTTTTAAACCCATTAAAATAAAAATTATGCAACGGCAGGAAAACAAACAAAAAACTAAATATTTAAGTATGAATGGAAAACAAACTTTTTAACCATCGTAACTTTAATTTGCCTTAATAGAAAGATAACAATTTATATTTTTTATTTAAAGTATATTTATCTTAGATCAATTGTCTTCACTGTACAATATTATTTTATATTTAATAAAATGTCATTTGGATTTTTAAGGAAAAGTAAAGAATGTGTTGTTGTCAATTATCAGCAAAAAACTGGAAATTGTAATTTGCTAAGAAAACTCCAGTTGGTACATCTCTAATTTGAAGACAATGTTTTTGGACATTAATGACGGATAATATCCTGACACTTTATCAACAGAGCGATTAATTAACCACGCCTTAAATGTTAAAATGTGCAACAGATAGAGAGAATGAAGAAGAACAAGGCGCTCCATCATCCTGTTTTATTCACATCAGGTTTGAAGAATTCAAGACATTTTGGATTCTCAGACATGCAGCCAGACTCATCCACACACACTCACTCACACTCACACACACACACTCACTCTCTCACACACACACACACACACACACTCTCTCACACACACTCTCACACACACACAGTGGTATGGTAGGCACACTGTAGTGGAGCTCCGATGTGTCGTCTGACAGTCAAAAGTAGGCACTTCTGAAGCAGTGAGGAGAATCCCTGTCCGTAGGGAGCTGCAGTCACATCACACTCTTTTGATCTTAAATCTCTGCCAGAACATTTAGGCAGTTAGTTTCTGAGAACAGCTGTTGTAGTTTCATAAATCTCAGGATAACAGGATGTCCCTGTATTAAAGTACTTCAGCAGTTAATGCAGTGACAATAAAGTTCTGTTCTCTCGTCATCTTCAATTATTTTAGAGCTAGACGGTAGTGTTTATATATTAGGAGCCGGATGGTGATGTGAGTGCAGCTGACAGAGGAGTTTCTTTCGCGCAGAACGACTGAATTAGCAGCAGGAAATCAGATCATTGGAGAAAATCGGATTTTTTGTTAATGTTTAAGCGAAGATCTGAAAAGAAAAATCCTAAATTTTGATGAAAATCTGAAAGGACAAAAAAAAAAAATGGAGAAAATCTGAAAAGTCGGAAAATCTTTTACATTTTTTTTGAGTTTTGGAGAATTTCTGAAAAAATCGGTTTGGATTAAATCTGACATTTTGAGAAAACCTGAAGAAAATAATCAAATGTTTGAAGAAAACCTGAAAAAAACTTCTCAAAAATCAGACGAAGACTGACCAAAAGATCCGGATCAGGGATTGGTGAAATGGGGATTCAATTTCATTATTTCTTTTGAAATGTAATACAGAAATGTTCCCTTGTATTGTTAATCCTGTTAAATGTGAAGATCTGATTTACTTAGTTGCTAAAGTACAAGTTATTTTGCAGATATTAAATAACAATTCAGTAAATTCTGGTTTTTTATGTTATATTTAATTAGACACGGTTAGGAAGGCAATGGGTTTGGGTTGCACTAAATCCTGACCCGGGCTCGTTTCAAATAAACATTTAAGTACATTTTGATGTTCCACTTATTGTCGAGTTGATGTTCTGCTGTCTATATTATCTCAACGTTTATATTATGGCCTATATAAAAGGCATAAGCACAGATTTGTTTGATTGTGGGATGAAATTGACCGCCTTATTCTGCTGCAGTAAAACGTTAAAACGTAATTCTTGATGTCCAGTTTTAAAGTTCCAGTGTAGATATTCAAATCGGATTTTCTGCTCCGTTTCGAGTCGTTTGCGCTCCGGAGGAAACAAAGGGCTCCCGCTCTGATCATGCTAAGTAAATAAACCGCAGCACGAGGAGAACAGTGCTTTGAGTCAGCAGCTGATTTTCATGCTTCATGTTCTGCAGTCTCATCGTTCAACAACACGTAGAAAAATCACCCTCGATCATCACAACCGCTGAATATCACTCGGCTGAAGAAAATGCATAATTTAGTAGAAGTGTAATTAAAGGGTTAAATCCCCAGATGAAGTGCTTTACTTTGGTAGGGACAGGATGTCGCTGAGAGTTGTGACGCGTTCACAGTCCTGATGTTTTTCGGGGAGTTAACTCTTCAATTACACATTTTTCAGATTCCTCCAGGTCTCACATCGTCTGGATTTCCAGGTCTTGAAGTCTGCAAAATATTTCTTGAGTATAAAAGTTTAAGAATCCATTTCCACCCGTCACCACAGCCCACAATCATCACATGAATGAGGTGTCGGGATAAAGAAACCTGTCGAGTCCTTCGGAGAACGAGCAGAAGGTGAACCCTGGATCCTCGGCTGTGAAGTCTGCGAAACCAGCGGCAGAAAGAAATCGTTGTGCGTTGGTGATAAAAATCTCTTCAGCCCTCCGGCGTGTGGGGGAAAAGTCCGCCGGAAGGTAGAATGCTTCCAAGACGACAGAAAAATAAATTACCCGTCTTTTCTCAAACGTTATCTACACCGTTCACTCCCACTAAAACCGTCTCTAATAATTTACTATAGCTCCTCCGTTGGATCGCACACAGTGATCAGCAGCTTTTAAGGAGGCTGTGTTACTCGATAACAGTTTCTAAGGTGGAGCTCAGGAAGCCCCCGGCTTTGTGTGTTTTGGTCCCTCCGGGCTTCCTTCCCCCCTGAGGTCGTCTCCACTCTGTGTCCGGGTCGATGCTGGACGTGCCGTCTCCGTCCTCCATCACCTCTTCTGCTCCCAGATCTCCACCATGTTCAGATCCAGCCGGTCCAGGCTCTTTAGCACCTGCACGTTCTCCGTGTAGAACGCAACGTCCACCACCACCAGCCTGCAGACAGCCGGTCACATTTAAAACTGTTAGACTCGAGTTAAAGCCATTTATTGTTATAAAGAATAATTATTATCCTCTTCATGAAATCATTTTAAAAACACTCAAAACGCTCAAACATCTCCTGCTTCCAGATTCTCACTGTGGAAGTCCTCTAGTGCAGCGCTTCTCAAACTGTGGTCTGCGGGGGTACTGCAGGTGGTCCGTGGAAAAAAGCTAAATAACATCCACTTTTTATTATCAAGGCTTTTCGGGGACCACCTCATGTTGAGATGTATACGCTGCTGGAAAGAGGAGATTCCTAGCTTTCTAAGGATATCAGGTAGCGGTCGTTGGATGCGGGGGATCGCCATTTATTTGGAGCCCCCACTTTTTTGAAGCATTATTTGTTTTGAATAGTCTAATAAATATAAAATCTTTGCCAGTGTTATCAGTTGCAAGTGTGTATTTGTTGCAATAATGACGAAAACAGCCTGTGTGTGTGAGGGGCAGCGCTGTGTGTGTGTGTGTGTGGGAGAGAAGCAGCCCTGTCTGCTTATTTGAAACTTGATTTTTAGCCTAATACCGAATACTGCCGACGCGGCGTGCATACAAGATCCGTTTATTCGCCATGCATGTCAGAATCATTTCAAGTCCAGATTCAATGTGGTTTGCATAAGTGGGCTATATTTTTTGTTTCGTTTATTAATTTCAGGACAACTTTGGGAATTTTGTTATGAGTTTTGAATAGATTTTGAAAGTGGAGAGAGAGAGAGAGAGAGAGAGAGAGAGAGAGAGAGAGAGAGAGAGAGAGAGAGAGCGAGAGAGAGAGAGAGCGAGAGAGAGAAGAGAGAGAGCGAGAGAGAGAGAAGAGAGAGAGAGCGAGAGAGAGCGAGAGAGAGCGAGAGAGCGAGAGAGAGCGAGAGAAAGAGCGAGAGAGAAAGAGCGAGAGAGAGAGAGCGAGCGAGAGAGCGAGAGAGAGAGCGAGAGAGAGAGAGCGAGAGAGAGAGAGCGAGAGAGAAAGAGAGAGCGAGAAAGAGAGAGCGAGAGAGCGCGAGAAAGAGAGCGAGAGAGAGAAAGGAGAGAGAGAGAAAGAGAGAGGAGAGAGAGAGAAAGAGAGAGCGAGAGAGAGAAAGAGAGAGCGAGAGAGAGAAAGAGAGAGCGCGAGAAAGAGAGCGAGAGAGAGAAAGCGCGAGAGAGAGAGAGAGAGAGAAAGAGAGAGCGAGAGAGAAAGAGAGAGCGCGAGAAAGAGAGAGCGCGAGAAAGAGAGCGAGAGAGAGAAAGAGAGAGAGAAAGAGAGAGAGCGAGAGAGAGAAAGAGAGCGAGAGCGAGAGAGAGAAAGAGAGAGAGCGAGAGAGAGAGAGAAAGAGAGAGCGAGAGAGAGAAAGAGAGAGAGAAAGAGAGAGCGCGAGAAAGAGAGGGACACCGCTCACTGAAGTATCAGAAAGGCTTCAATTTACTTTCGATTGTCTTTAATTAACTATAAAAAAAGATCGGCGTTTTAACACTACGTTTATATATGTACCTCTTTTCACCCTCTGTCTGAAACCAGAGTCTGCTCTGATTGGTACGCTGGCCGGCTTAGAGATGTCCCGCCCCTTAGCCTATCACGTACAATGTGTTGGAGCGCCATGGTGATGTCACCGTGTGATCTATGTGATGGTTCTTGGAGCTCAACACGCCAAATATATAAAACCAATATATATATAAATACATATATATGTATATAAACCAAATACATGTGTTTTATCTTCAGGCAGGAAATGAGTTGATAGTCATTGAGTGCGTGTTACCCGTTCTGAGGTCCTCCGTCGTTAACGACCCCGAGTCGAGAGAGCTGCCTCTTCAGGTGTAGCTTAAAACTGGCATTAATCCTCAGAAACAACATCTGCACAGAAACACAGAAGCACACATCTGTCTGAGACGCAAACCAACTCACAGAAACGCAGCACATGGTGACACATTGCGTCGTCATGTGAACGGAGACGGCGTCTCACCTGCGTCTGCTCCTCAGGAAGGAGCTCAGAAATGGCTTCGTGCATCTTCGCCATCTGTTTGCAGACGGTTCTGAAAACAGCCGAGGGCATCGGAGCCTTCACTTCATACTGAGGACACACACACACACACACACACACACACACACACACACACACACACACACACACACACACACACACACACACACACACACACACACACACACACACACAGAGATGACTACACACACATATGTAATGCTCACGTCAGAGGATAAGCGTTCAAACCCGCGCTCACCTTCGACAGAACCTTCTCCGACAGGCTGTCCATGATGGCCACCAGCTTGGCAGAGACCTCCGCTATGTGGTCGTTGTAGTCCTGCAGAGCAGAAAGACATTTGAACAAAACGACTTTTAGATCTTAGAATAAAAACACATGGATGGATTGTAGGTCAGTACAAATATGATTTACTTTGAATTGAGTACTTCCTTTTCTACTCTTCTACATTCCCTCCTTCCTGTCCCGTGAACCAATCATATCTCTCTGTGAGCGTTACCTTGGTGATGTGGTCGAAGTGTCTGAGCACGCTGTACTGTTTGGGCTGCAGTTTGGTCTCAAAGTGAGCTCTGATGACGGGAATGTACTGAACCACCAGCTGCAGGCAGCGGGAGGCTAACGCTACACACACACACACACACACACAACAAACACAGCATAAATTAGACAGCAGAATCAACACTTCGCAATAATTAGCACCTCTATTTCCAGTATTGAAAGCTCCTCTACAGGCGGTGATCTGAGTGTGTGTGTGTGTGTGTGTGTGTGTGTGTGTGTGTGTGTGTGTGTGTGTGTGTGTGTGTGTGTGTGTGTGTGTGTGTGTGTGTGTGTGTGTGTGTGTGTGTGTGTGTGTGTGTGTGTGTGTGTGTGTGTGTGTGTGTACCAAGGTTTTTGGTGGTGATGGTCTTCAGGCCGACGACCTGCAGAGCTCCGGCTCCCAGAACCAGCTGGCAGCTCCGAGAGTTGAAGTGCTGCAGAAACCACAGAAGAAGAACTACTTTTAAAACACGATGCTAAGCTAACGGTGTGCAGCTGCTACGGGGCAGGACACATCACTTTTAGAAATAAAAATACAACTTAAGATAAGATAAGACGGATACAATGAATATATCAATTCATTAAAATGATATAAAGCAGTTTAACTTCTAAATAAGGAATGAATGAAATCTTGAGGAGGCTCTGACCTTGAGGAGGTCGGACAGACGGGTCAGCATGTCGGTGGCGATGGATGGGATGTCGTTGACACACTGACAGTATTCCAGAAAGATCCGGATCAGCAGCAGCACCGTCCTGTTGCAACAGTTCACACCGTATGTCAATATCTCAGACTTTAATTCCAGGTCGTCGTTTAAGACGAGGATTGAACGATTAGTTTTAAGTTATGAAACATGAACGCTGCGGTGATCACGAACCCGACGACGGCGTATTTCTGCCCGTTGACGAACAGAAACTCTGTGGGCTTCCTGTCCTCCGCACCTGCACACAGAACACAACGATACCGACATTTATACAATACTGGTAGATCTGAGAAGTGACATCTCTTAGCTGATCAGGTTATTGATAACCTCGTGTTTCCCGTCTGATGGCAAAGTCAGAGGTTAATTGTTCTACACTGAAGACATTTTATTAAATATGTATCCAAGACTTCTTCTGGGTCTTTTCATTCCGAGTCTGTTTGAGAGCAAGCACCCAATCAAGAGTCTACTATTCACTGGTCACATGTGGCACCAGTTTCCTTCTTGGACAGCAATAAGCGGAACCAGAGGGGGTGCAGGGCGCTGAAGTGTGGGGGTTTCGTGGACCTGGGATTTTGCGCTCCGGTAGAGTTATCCTTCCGTCAGCGATGGAGTTCACCAGATCCTGGAACTCAGCGGGAACCTCCGCCTGCTTCCAGCGCTCGTTATCCAGGAGGAGGCTGCAAAACAACAACAGACAACAGACGTCAGACACCAGGCCGTCGTAGCCCCTCGGTCTGGCCGTTTTGCCCCACAAATAATTGTCCGTCCTCCGGCCACCGTGGCCTTTGGGCCCTCGCGCCGTTAACAGGTGCTTTGAAAGCGTCAGAACGGGTTTCTGAACTGCGTTATGCTGCGTTCACAACGGACGCGATGCGAATACTCGTATTGCTCCAACCGCTGGAGTTTCACCGCGGCTGTCAGCTGTGTTTACTCCTCTCCTTCAAACAGGACGAGCTGGAGAGGGGGCGGGGCTTATCTCCATGTAAATACTGTGGTGGAAACCAACTACGACCAAATTAACATATTGTAATACACGTTTCAAAATGATGCCGAAGTAACTACATACTGATACCGGTTAGTAAAAACCATGCTTTAATGCTTTGACAAGTGTGCAGACAGACGGCAGGCGAAACCTTTTAAAATGCGTGTTTTGTGAATGGAGATTTGATCGATCGGGCTAAACTAACGTTGTAGCTGCTCCGTCCAAACTCACAACAACGTCCTAAAGACAGAATTAAAGCAGCGACTGTATTCGTCATGACAGTCTGTGGTTTGTACTTGTTTAACTTTTGTCCAGTTTCTGAACAGATATGAGGAGCTGTGAGGAGTTGATTAAAGAGACACACATGCATCAAAGTATTGCTTGTTCCTACAGTTGGATGTTGGAGCTTCACAGTGCACTGCTGAATGATGTGTGCAGAGTTTGACCCTTGAAGGCGGTTTCTTCTGAAATGGAATATATTTGTTACATATTAATAGAATTTTAGATTTCATTTCAGATTTGTGAATGGGAGAAGTAGTAGATGGAAAACATACCAAACACTAATTATTCAAAGTAAAGTATTTCCTTTTAGATGATAAGGAGGCACACGCCTATATGATGATACGATTATTGATATTAAAAAAGTGATTTGTTTTTTGTCGTTAGAAAGTGAAGTTATTTATTTGTAAGCTCCAAATCCTAATTGTTCCCTCAAAGGCCTTTCCGCCCTGAAAACATGTGTGACACCAAAGGCCAAATGGCCTCGCCCTTAACATGACGAAAATCCAAGCCTGACCAGGGCCCTTTCTTATTTCACTCCTCGGTCCTCCGGTAGTGACCCGGAAATGGATTTCAGCGCGCCATGTTGAAGGACATCTCATTTCTCTAAATGCACACCGAGCATCGAACACCGAGGAGGCTCTCTGGAGGAGCTCTAACCGAATAACTGATGGATCCTCCGTGGATGTATTTCCGGCAACAGTGATGTTTGAAGAGGCGTGACGCACGCCGGACTGATCTCAGCCAATGAGAGCTCGGCATGCATCCCCTGGATATTATTAGTTACGCTATTATGAGAGTGCTCTCATACTTGTTTGAATCTGAAATTGTATATTATTTATATAAATATATATATGTGTGACGAAGGTAACTTATAATGTGTATTATTTCACGTAAATGTCTTATTTAAAAAATGTAAAGCCCCTTTCAAAGAGCTTTACATTAAGAAACATGCAGCATCTCATCGTACCATAGTCACTTTGTGAGTTCTGACACACCGGGGACACATTTATGCATACAAGACATCACAAAGTGCATTTTGGATAATAGGTGACCTTTATAAAAACGTGATAACCGTTTTCTTGCTCAGTAGTTTAAGAAAGCGGAGGTTGTAAATCATATTCTCTCCCGTGTGCTGTAATCTTCCCGTCTGTGTTTCTGCTAACCTGAGTTTGGTCTTGCGCTCCTCGTGGAAGCGGTGCACGAAGCGGTTGGCCTGGCTCTGCAGCGCCCCCCGCAGCGAGGCGATCCTCCGCCCGCTCAGATCCTCCGTGTCCCGCACGAACCCCTCCACCGTCTGAGAGAGCAGCACGAAGTCCGCCGAGCTGAGGCGCTCCAGAGAGCCGTCCTGTGGAGACAGAGGGAAGCTTCACGGACAGTGTTTCCAGAGAGGGCAAAAGTACACATCCTTTCCTCAAGTAGAAGTACAGATACTCGTGTTTAAAAATACTCTGGTGAAAGTAGAAGTACTGACTAAACTTCTTTACTCAAGTCAAAGTAAAGAGGCTTTGAAGTGTACTTCAGTAAAAAGTACCCATAGCTAGCAGCTGCTTTAAAGAGTACCTGACCTCCCTTTATATTAACAGAACAATAATGTCATTGTTAGCTAATGAATGTTTCCATGCCGACCAACGGCAACATGACAACGTTTCCATTGGTCCCTCTTCTTTAGAGAAGACCAGGAAGTGATGGATACACGGATCGTGTTCAACGTACAGGTATTTGAGTTCAACATGTAAGAAGTAGAAAGTACAGGTATTTGTGTTCAACATGTAAGAAGTAGAAAGTACAGGTATTTGAGTTCAACATGTGAGAAGTAGAAAGTACAGGTATTTGAGTTCAACATGTAAGAAGTAGAAAGTACAGGTATTTGAGTTCAACATGTAAGAAGTAGAAAGTACAGGTATTTGTGTTCAACATGTAAGAAGTAGAAAGTACAGGTATTTGAGTTCAACATGTGAGAAGTAGAAAGTACAGGTATTTGTGTTCAACATGTAAGAAGTAGAAAGTACAGGTATTTGAGTTCAACATGTAAGAAGTCGAAAGTACAGGTATTTGTGTTCAAAATGTAAGAAGTCAAAGTAAAAAGTAGTGGAGTAAAGTACTGATACCATAAAAATGCACTTAAGTACAGTAACGAAGTATTTGTACTCCACTACTTCCCACCTCTGGCATTTCCTTATTGCATTATTAACTCCTCCTCAGGTTGTGTACCTTGGCCCTGGCGGTGAGCACTTTGACGCAGCGGTCGTGGCTCACGTCGGAGGCCGTGTGCAGAAGCTCCTGCAGCGTGTTCGTCACTCTGTTCAGCTCCAGGTCGGACGGCATCATGTTCTCACCGGACCTGAACACACACACACACTTACAGTCTGAGACTTTCACACACACCTGAACATCCCCCTGTCATTATAATCGCCACCATCAAACCTTAAATAAGGGCAGACAGCTTAACAGATTTGCACTTGTTGTTCGAGGACACAAAATATGTCAGTAAATACGACTGAGACTACTCAACGCCATCACACCCAACATTAGCCGCCTTCAGCTTAACGACATGAAGTCATGCGACCGCGCTGTCGTTCCTATAGCTTAGCGTTAACTTTTGGACATTTAATTTATGCTTCGTAAATCATAAAAGTGGAGATAATCCTGTGCCTTTGCCAACTTTTTTCTACAATATTTCAAAATAAAATGGAAAAATCTCTTATTTCTTTGTTTCGGAAACCTGGGAAATGCTAACTTGCGGGCCAGCCGACAAACAAACATCATAGCTGCACCACGGTATAAGCACTTAGCATCTCTTAATCAAACTGGACGCCTAGAAGGCTCTTAAATGTCAAAACAGAAATGGAGAACTCTTGAGTATCTTACATGTAGCTCTGCTCGCGGCTGACGGAGGTCTCTGTGTATCCAGAGGCGGAGTCCCTCTGCTGGAGCCTCGCCCCCCCCACCGAGCTCTGGTCCTGGAGCCTCGCCCCCCCCCACCGAGCTCTGGTCCTGGAGCCTCGCCCCCCCCACAGAGCTCTGGTCCTGGAGCCCCTGCTGGGCCTCGTTCAGAGCGTCGCTGATGAACAGCCCCTCGTGGGTGAGGTAGGCCAGCTCCGCCCCCCCCCCCTGAAGAAGCTCCGGGCCGGGGGGGCCCTCCTGAACTAAAGCGGCTTCCTCCAGGAGGCGGAGCTTCTGCGTCGATGCCAGAACCTCCAGAACCACGTTTTTAATCACGGTCTGAGTGGCCTGAAACGCACAGCAAGGGAATAAAAGACACAGACGGGTTTTAAAGGTCTCCTATTATACTAGTTTTAGGCTTATAAAATGGGTCTCGGATATATAAAAAAACATCTCTATGAAGTGTTTTACTCAAGATACCCAACAGATCACCCACACTAGCCCTGCCTCATCCCCCTCTATTTCAGCCCTGTTAGAGAAGTGCTGATTCTGGGTCCGTAGCTTTAAAAAAAAAATGCATGCAGGAGAATTCTACCCAGATACTCAGCTTTTTGACACATACTCTCTCCAGTACAGGTTAGCTCTGAGTGTTAGCGATGCTCGCTAATGTAAACAAAGACCATATTACGTCCAAACCACGTTGTGCATTGTTTCTGATAGCGAATCTATCGTTTCTAATATGGTCTTTTTGAGATATTACGTCGGACGCAAATCTGGATCAGCTGCGTTGTTCCCACGTTTTTAGAGATGTGGGTACGGAGGAAAAGAGAGGGTTTTATTTTCTGACGCTGCGTGAGTTCCCTGACACACCGGGGACACATGTCTATGTATAGAAGACATACAGATAAGTCTGCATGCAAATGTTGCCTGATGGGAGAGCTTTAAAGTCTTTTTCTGAATCGCAGCACATTGTGACTCAGCAGCTGAGATCAGACTCACCTTGATCCGCTGCAGGAAGAGGAGGAAACTCTCAAAGACGCTTTTCAGCAGCTCGAACCACTGAGGGAACGTCATCAGACGGGTCTGGTCCGCAACCCTTCAGACACACACATTTCACATAAAGTTAATAAAGATAATACACCTGTATGTATACTAAGCACATGAACACTCTTTATATACAGCCCTTTACTTGAGAATTCCCCTTATCCAACGTTATACTGAGAGCTTTAGACACCTTTCAGATGCCACTGTGCATCCTCTTCCTGTCCAGCGTAAACCATGCATCTCCAGATGTGTTGATTTTAAAAGTTTGTGATGAACTGCAAGATGAAGTTTGCCTTTATGTGTTGAGAAAAATCTAAAAAAAAAGATCCAATTTCGCTAACTAAATAAACAATCTAAAGTAAAAACTAGTTAAAGGTGGGGTAGGTAAGAATGGAGAAACCTGCTCGAGTGCGCTAGAATTTGAAAGTACACAGCCGGAAAAAATCTGCCCCTTCCTTCAGACTTCCTCACAGAGCCCCTCCTCCAACACACGAACGCGCACATGACCAATGAGGGCACGAGATAAGTGTGTGCCCAGATGGAAGGCTGACAGGCAGGTAGGCCATCCAATCCGTTTAGCCGGGCCGGCTCAGATGATTGGTCGTGCTTTTTACAGCGCCACGGCTTCCACAGATGAGGTTTTTTTTAATGGATTTATTGTCAAAGCACTTCAGATATTCATTGCTATCGGGATGTTAAGAGCATTCCATGGAATATAACAAGTGTTTCTGAAGTGAATTACCTACCCCACCTTTAAGTGTAAAATGTTTAATGTCACAAATGTGAAAGTTGTCTAAAGATTACCCAATAATCAAACTTAAACTCAGATTCAGTGTTTCTCAGTATTCAGGTGTGAAACATGTCGTTTCATCGTGTTCTGCTCATAAAACAGCTCCGTCTTTTACGGTCAAACCAATTCTTCTGCAAGCTATTTAAAGTATCCAAAAGTCGATGCAAAATCTTGTCACAAAGATATATATATAAACTTCTATGCCGTAAAAAACCTCTCTGCTGTTACTCACTTAGTGACCACTTCAGTGTCGATGTCTTCAATTTGCAAAACATTTTCTGCCACACACTGAAAAACACACAGATTACGAGTTTTGAAATCACATAATGACTAAATGTGTGATCAGTGATTTGTAGTTTACAAAATGAAGATGTTAAGTGCCAGCAGGTGGTACCAGAGAGACGATGGCCTTCACCGCCATGATCATCTCCTCGCTGTAAATATCCAGGAAGTCGAGCTTCCTCTGCCGCAGCAGGCCGAACACCAGGGACTCCAGACGCTCCTGACACACACACACAAAGATAACACGCGCACACACAAAGATAACACACACACACACAAAAGTAACACATTTAATATTCAACAATACCAGTGCAGTTCACAAATGACTCGTGTTAATGTGGACAGGCAGCAGCGTTTCAGACGATAGGAAGTGATTTGAGATAAATTAGGATTCCTTCATCAAGCTGAAATCAAACAAATTAAACATCACAGGCAACAAATCAATAATAAGCCCCAAATTAATATAATCTTCAGTTGTGCATGAGCCAGCTGGAGACCACATTTAGACATGTGTATCGACTGATGTATAAATAATAACAGACCCCCTCCCCTTGGGGTCTCTGTGTAATTGCGTTCGGTTTATTTGTGTTTCAGGTATACATGCATCAGCGGTTAATCCACATAAAAGGTCAATTATTATTAATTTAATCCTGTTGAGGCTTTGATTATTTGAAAATATATATCTTTTTGTATTAAACACAATTTTTTTAATCACATTTACACCAAAACAAACGGAATCGCAAAATATATTGAAATTAAAAACGTTTTTTTTAAATCCAAAAATGTATAATCCGTTACGAATGTCCCGGTCTTGATGGTGATTATTTCTGAATACATTTGTTTAACTTCATAAATAAGAGAAGACGTTTTTCTTTAATCATGCTTTTAACAATATGATTTGACTGAGATAAATATTATAAATAATACATTTTAAAACATACCGCCCGGCCCAAACTCAAAGATTAGTTCCCAGCCGTCGTCAAAGCAAAAATGATTTAAATAGTTTTCATGAGTTTCTCATCCTGCTTGGAGACCACGTGGATTAAGTTGTTCCAGTTATCTTTCTGGGGCTCGTCAACGTAGGCGACGCCATAAATCATCAAACAAAATGTAATAACTCCACCCATCTGGCACTGCATGCACGTTAAAACAAGCGCTCACATGATTATCCCCACGCAAGATTTGTTATCGATCCACAAAAGAGCTTAATTCAAGCAGCAGATTTTGATTTGATTTCTTTGCATGTCTGAGTGTGTGTGTGTGTGTGTGTGTGTGTGTGTGTGTGTGTGTGTGTGTGTGTGTGTGTGTGTGTGTCACCTTCTGTGAGGCATCGTTTGGTTCATAGACCTGTGATGGGCACAGCATCCGTTAAATACAAACTACTCACATTAGTGTCTCCACAGTAAGGGCAAACGTCTGCAGCTGCACAAAAATAATGTTTTTGGTTTTCTTAGAGACTTGCGGTTTGCCGCTATGGATCAAGCAGCTGTGGAGACTACAGAGACAGGAAGTGGGATGTCATGCGGCTAAAGGCCACACGTTCTATTTAAATAGGCTTTTTATTGCCTGTGAAAATGAAAAACTAACGAATACAAACAAACACCCGTTTCTTTTCAAATGTCATTTACGAAACACAGTATAACTAAAGGCTTTAAAAGACCCTACTTAATATTTCAATATTTTCTAAATTAATCTTAAACTCCCCTCAACACATTCTGTATTTAAATCAAAACCATACGATTTATTTTGAATTGCAAATGTAATTCCTTATCAAATAGATTCTCATGAGGCCTATTCGTTTGCAACCTCTAAACATTCAATGCTATTCTCTCTCTCTTACAGTCATTTCATGTCCTTCTGTGTTTGAGGCGATAGTCAGCATCTCCGAGAACAGGGTTTTGACACAACAATGAATAAGTGTCTTTGATAGGCATGCTCGTTGATCCGACGCTCGCTCTTCTGCCGATTGGCCGAAGGCATCGCCTCTGCGGACGATCGCTCGCTGCCGATCGGCCGACGCCGCTTCTTATGACGATCGGCCGACGCTCGCTCTCTGGCCGACGGCCGAGCTCGGCTCTCGGCGATCGGCCGACGCTCGCTATTGCCGATCGGCGACGCTCGCTCTCTGCCGATCGGCCGCCGCTCGCTCTCTGACCGATCGGCCGTAACGCTCGCTCTCTGCAGATAGGCCCGACTGCTAGTCTCTGCCGATCGGCCGACGCTCGCTCTCTGGAGATCGGACGCGCTAGCTCTAGCCGATCGGACCGACGCTCGCTCTCTGCCGCTCGGCCGACGCTCGCTCATCTGCCGATCGGCCGACGCTCGCTCTCTGCCGATCGGCCGACGCTCGCTCTTCGCGATCGGCCGACCTGCTCGCTCTCTGAAGATCGGCCGACGCTCGCTCTCTGCCGATCGGCCGACGCTCGCTCTCTGCCGATCGGCCGACGCTCGCTCTCTGCCGATCGACATCGGCCGATACTCGCTCCCTGCCGACCGACAGACGCTCGCTCTCTGCCGATCGACATCGGCCGATACTCGCTCCCTGCCGACCGACAGACGCTCGCTCTCTGCCGATCGACATCGGCCGATACTCGCTCCCTGCCGACCGACAGACGCTCGCTCTCTGCCGATCGACATCGGCCGATACTCGCTCCCTGCCGACCGACATCGGCCGATAGACACTCTCTGCCGACCGATGCTCACTCTCTGCCGATTGATATCGGCCGATAGTGAGTATCGGCCGATCGATATCGGCCGATACTCACTCTCTGCCGATCGATATCGGCCGATACTCACTCACTCACTCTCTCGGTGCTCTCTAAAAATGCCGATCACGAGAGCATGACGTAAAATGATGACGTAAAAGAGAGAGAGAGAGAGAGAGGAAAAGAGAGAGAGAGGAAAAGAGAGGAAAAGAGAGAGGAAAAAGAGAGGAAAAGAGAGAGAGGAAAAAGAGAGGCTTCCGCTCGTTTCTCCCGCGTTATTCTCCAAAGTGAATGTAAACTTGAATAATGAACTTCACTTGAATGTAATAATTATGTTGGTTGTTTTTGGAAGCTCCAGTGAATGAGCATTAACTGAGTTTCAAACATCACTTAAAATGGAAGATCCCCATAGGCCCCGCCCACTCCATCGGATCGGCGATCGGCCGATACTGATTCCGGCGATCGGCCCCAAAACTGGCGATCGGAGCATCCCTAGTGTTTGAGTTTATTTAGGAGTGTTTTGACGGTACCTTGTCCAGGACGTGCGGCTCGTCCCTCAGGCAGCGGTTCAGGTCGCTGCGGGCGTACATGCTGAAGTCCTCCACCATCATCTTATCAATCAGCTTCTCCAGCTCACACAGCTGAGAGCCCAGATGTCTGAGGGACACAGAGAAGACAGACATTTAGCTTCAGTTTGTGAGGTTTCTGACTTTAAGTACACAACTTCCTGTACTTAGGCTTTAAAGGTCACATGACATGGTTTGAGTCATAATGTGACCATGTCAACAGACTAGACCAGTGTTTCTCAAACGTTTTCATACCAAGGACCACTTAACTCCACAAATATCCAAAATCACATTGTACCATTTTCAGGCGATTTGTAATCTGTTCTAGAAAAACAAACGGGTGGCAACATGTGTGATGAAGGTGTTGCGCTGGGCTATATCATGCAATCGAAAGTGAAACTTAAGCTCGCTCCATTGCGGAGATATTCCTGCGAGAGTGCGGAAAACTCAAATGTATTTATTTATTTCAAATGTGAAATGTTACCAATATACTGACGGACCACTAGGGGGCGCTCACGTACCACTAGGGGGCGCGGACCACACTTTGAGAAGCACTGGTCTAGACAGTTTAATCTAGATGTTATTGTTGATAAAAAAAAGTGTTGACATTTTTTTTTTTTTAAATAATTCAGTCACTGCACTTCATTCAATTTGAATCTCATCATGTTCGGGTGCGATGATTCAGCAGTATGTTGTTCTCATTGTGCTCACCTGTCTTTGACTGAAATGTTGGCCAAGAAAGATTAATAACAGACTCAGGAACAGCTTGAGGTATCTTTGCTTCAATTCAAAGGTCATGTCTGAATCTTAATTTCTACATTAGGCTGAAAGGAAATGCTATTGACACGAAACCTGAGTGACATTCACACACATGGGGCTTTTTGTAGGAAACTGCACTTTCAATTTGAATCTCATCATCAACTGCTGTGATGATTCAGCATTATTTCTTTTCATCT
Organism: Pseudochaenichthys georgianus; assembly: GCF_902827115.2. Classification (NCBI taxonomy): domain Eukaryota; kingdom Metazoa; phylum Chordata; class Actinopteri; order Perciformes; family Channichthyidae; genus Pseudochaenichthys; species Pseudochaenichthys georgianus. Next base: position 38,896 of record NW_027263115.1, read on the forward strand.
GAGCTCACCTGCCTTCAACTAAGAATAGACAAAGAAAGGTGGCCAAAAAGAGACTTTCTGTCAGCAAAAAATGTACTTAAAATAAAGGGGGAACATTTTCGTTCTAAAGCTGTTTTTTTCTTTTTCGCCTGCATACTTTGATGTACCTTTTCATTAATCAATCAATCAGGAAAACTAATAATTTCTCCCCAAAGTAAAGCAGCTTGAGTGGAAGTACGTTTGCCTCAATCAAAGGTAATGTCTGACTGAACCTGAAGGCACTAAAGCCATGCTTCTGAGGTAACGTTAAGCTCTTTTCTGCTGTAACAAAGCCCACCCCCCCCCTCACCTGAAGCTGTGGACCCCCTGCAGCTCCTGCTGGAGGACCTCCTTGGTGGTGGAGATGAGCTCCAGCGCCCCCATGAACTCAGCGGTGGAGAGCAGCAGCTGCACGGTGGGCTGCGTCTGGTGCACCGCCGCCATCAGCTTCAGTTTGTTGTGCAGCTTCACGCAGTTGTTTCGGGTCAGGTTGGTGCGCAGGGCCCTCAGAGGCCCCTGGACCGTGACCCGGTCGATGGCTGCGATGCGGCCCCGCAGCACGGCCACGGCCCGCTGAGTGTCCTGTAGACGGTCCTGGAGGTCGTGCTGAGAGGACATGGCGTGGAAAAACGCATCGGAGCGAAGAGAGATCTGCCGGGCGATGCTCACCTCCACCACGTCCAGGTAGTGGCTCAGCTGACGGGGGACACAGATGGAATCGGAGGATGAACCCCTCAGAGCACACAGCGCATGTTGCTCTCTGCTTTTTACCCATCCTAGTACTAGACAGTTCTAGGCAGCTAAAAATGTACCGTACTTTTCGGACTATAAGCCGCGACTTTTTTCCCCATTTCTTGTGTACAGCTAACGGCCACTAGGGAACCTCCTAGATCTATGGGTTTTACAGGTAGAATTAACCACCTTAAACGCTATGGGCTCTAGGACCGCTCCGCGCCCGCCACCTTTAAGCGGCGGGCTCCAGCAGGAAAAGCTGGAGGCCGGAAAAGAGTGAGACAGGTAGCGCGCCAAAGTAAAAGTGGAACCGAGAGACAGAACGAGAGCAAGACAGACGGACAATGTAGCTGCTGCGGCTCATATGCAGGTGCGCTTTATAGTCCCAAAAGTACGGTACTTAAAATAAAGGAAAATACATTTGTTCTAAAGCCGTTCTTTTTTCTTTTTCGTCTACATACTTTCAATTGTCATGCATCAAACAGCTCAGGAACATGTGTGTAACTTCTCCCACAAAGTAAAGCAGCTTAAGTGGAAGTTTCTTTGCCTCAATTAAAGGTCACGTCTGACACACAAAGCACATTGGGCTTTATGTGGAGACAAACCTCAAATTGGACAAACAATGGACTTGCTCAAGGGCAGCAGGGCAGGGCCCAGGAGGGACCTCTCCAAGTAGCAGTCCTCACTCCATATTTAGGTCTGTTCGGGGACTTGAACCGGCGCCAGCCCGAGCCCCTACTGACTGAGCCTCTGCCGACCACAGATCATTCCCTACTAAAGCCCGTGAGCTGCCGAGAGACAGAGGGAGATCACCTTCTCCTGCAGGAGCTTGGAGGACGCCACGTCTCGGCTGCTCTTCCCCCCGGCGCTGTTGAAGTGCGACCAGGGCAGCACGCTGTTGAAGGTGGAAGGATCCTCCAGAGCGAACTCGGGCTTCATGAAGATCTGCACGTGAAAAACACAACGAGGTCAAATAAAGATTCTGAGCAAAAGTGTCTATGAAAAAATTGAAAAACATTTCTATAGTAGCAATGACTTCCTAGGCAGCGCACACACAGAAGACAATGACTGCTAAGCGGTTTTAACTAAGCACAAATGAAAGGCTAAACTAATTCTGTTCAGGTTATTTTATCAGGAAACATTTTGGTGCTTTACTGACATTGGTAACCTGGGACGCACGCACATAAAATACCCATTTTCACATCTGAATACTGAGACACGGAAATGTCTAGAATAGGAAATATAACGTTTAGATAACTGAAGTCTGTGATCCAATGAAAACAGAGGAAAGCGTTACCTTCGGGACTTGTTCCAGCTCAGCTTTGGATTTGTCTAAAAACAAGGAAAGACTCTTTAGTGAAAGTGGATTAACGATGTCTCCGTCAGCCTGCTGCATGCATCAACAAGTAGACCAATCAGAGGAGTTCAACCGTCTGTTAAAAGTTACAATTCTTAAGATTGTTGTAGGTTTTTTTCAACGTTATCTGTAAAGTGCAGGTCTTGTATCGTCTTGTGACTGCTGAGAAATAAAACATTGAATACGTTTTTGTGTCCAGCTGCAGATAATCACTGTGTTGGTGTGTGTGTGTGTGTGTGTGTGTGTGTGTGTGTGTGTGTGTGTGTGTGTGTGTGTGTGTGTGTGTGTGTGTGTGTGTGTGTGTGTGTGTGTGTGTGTGTGTGTGTGTGTGTGTCATTTAGTGATGTGTGTTTCCACCGGTCATGTGAATGGAGCGGAGGCGTGTGTCGTGCAGCAGCAGCAGATTAATAATTCATACCGTGGTTGGAGTTGTTACTGGAGACCGCTTCCACATCGTCTTTGTTGGGACAGATCGTCTTGCAGCGTTCGTGGATTCTTTCTCTCTAAGAATACAACAAATATTTAGGAGTCTTGTGATGAAGCTCAACATCTAGAGGCATATTAAATCCCTGAGTAATGTGTGGGTGTACATTCTAGCACAGTTTATTGCTCTCACGGTACGTCCACACAGCAGCTTTTCAAAAATCTTGAAAATCTTGGAGCTGGGCGTGTCTGACAGCTTGGGGATTTTTTGCGAGCAACGCGACCAACAACCAATCACATGAATCTCCCACCCCCGACATACAAAGCAAAAAACCCCGGGGGTTTTATGCGAGCAATATGTATATGTATATGTATATATATATATATATATATATATATATATAAACTCCCCAAACAGACGAAAACCAGTTTCCCCCACTGTCTCTGCCACCTCCCTCCATGCCTGGTTCCTCCGGTTTGTATCCCGGTAATAGTTCTGGTCGTAAAGAACCGGGTGATTTGCTACCGTAATTCCTCGTTTGGAATATGAGGAAATGAACTGCGGTCTGGTTCTCCCTGCTTACACGCGGTTTGATTGGCTAGCGCTTCCAGCTCAGCTTCAAAAGTTGAACATTGCTCAACTTTTGAATCCTGGACATCCTGGACATCCTGGAAATCTTCGCTTCGCTCCCCCACAATGCAGTTCGGGGAAAAGCGAGGCAAAGTGACGTCATCCCCATTCAAAGTCAACGGGCAGAGAAGCGATGGAAGTTGCTTCTGAAGCTGCTGTGTGGACGTACCGTAATACCTTGATATTTGCCAACTACGATGCTCAACAGCTCGCTTAACGGAACTTTGACGCTGGTATCAGTTTCCCACCAATCACGGGAGTATTGTGTGTAGAAAGTATTGAGTTATATTTCTCACGCTACCTAACATCCATGAAGGCAACATGACAGAGGGAGGCCTGTCACTCAGGAAGCCAAACTACTCTTTGCTAAGCCCCGCCCCCCCCCCAAGCAACATCAGGGCCAAAAGTCTGAAAGCGAAAAAAAATGATCTGAAGGTGAAAAACGATCTGAAGGTGAAAAACGATCTGAAGGTGAAAAGCGATGTGAAACCTGAAAATACAAGATTTGAAACTGAAAAAATTATTGTTTTGAATCTGAAAAATCTGCAACTGAAAAAAATATGGATTCAAATATCAAAATATGTATAAAAGTGAAATCTGAAAATAAATATTTTATTCAAAAAAAAAATGGCTGAACTGAATCAAAATAATATTCAACCTGAAAAATTATTTCATTAAATACTTATTTTTATTTTGAATACATCATTGTATTTTTCAAAGTTCAGGATAAAAACTTGAACTTTCAAATAAATTGTATTTTTTTGAATGATCAAAACTTATGACCCTGAAATAGCTCCACATGGTTGGGCCTGAGGGTGGCGCTCTACACTTCCTGTTCCAAAGGAGAACACACTTTGAAGGACTAAGGAGGGAACGTCCTGTCCTGTTGTTCCATTGTCTGACAGACGTCATACTGAAACCTGAAGGAGGACATGAACGCACTGAGATAAGTGAGTGGGGACGTCAGGGACATTTCCACAACCTTAAGAGCTCTTACAGAAACCCAAAGGCGTCACGTGGCAACGTCTAAAGTCTGAGGATTTTAATAACCCATTTCTAACTTGTATTTCCGTATACAGCCATGAGGAAGTGAATATAAACAGGTCAGTAATACAGAAAGTACAGAAATAAGGAATCAAAAGCTGCTGCAGTTTTCTGAAAGGGGACATTTCCCCCTTTCAGAAAACTTTTCAGATGCTGAATGCACATGATCAAAGACAGAAACGTGTTCCCCACGAGAAAGCTGTTTCCCCTCAGGTTGACATTCATAAAGATTTATAAAGAAATAAAAGCAGGAATCATATCCAGCCGAGCAGAAGGAACACAGATGCCTCCATGTTTGAGGCTCCTCCTCTCTCTGTGTGTGTGTGTGTGTGTGTGTGTGTGTGTGTGTGTGTGTGTGTGTGTGTGTGGTGTGTGTGTGTGTGTGTGTGTGTGTGTGTGTGTGTGTGTGTGTGTGTGTGGTGTGTGTGTGTGTGTGTGTGTGTGTGTGTGTGTGTGTGTGTGTGTGTGTGTGTGTGTGTGTGTGTGTGTGTGTGTGTGTGTGTGTGTGTGTGTGTGTGTGTGTGTGTGTGTGTGTGTGTGTGTGTGTGTGTGTGTGTGTGTGTGTGTGTGTGTGTGTGTGTGTGTGTGTGTGTGTGTGTGTGTGTGTGTGTGTGTGTGTGTGTGTGTGTGTGTGTGTGACGCCACAGAAGCATCATCAATAATAAAAAGACCAAACTGGGAAACTGCTCCGACAGTTGTTTCAGACATTCGTCACGTATTAAGAAAATGTTAAATCCTTTGTGACTAATTACTGTGAACAAAAAAAAATACATACAAAAATAATAAAGATTAATAAAATATATAAATAAATAATAAAAATATGTTCAAAGATTAATCTGAAAGAAATGAAGTTGGTCCACTTTGTAAGGGGACGTTGGACAAATCAAGTGTATATCTTACAAAGAGGTATTGTTTTTAGTCGCTCTCTTCTTCCCAGGACATTGTTTCCTCGCCTGATGCATGCTGGGGGTTTTAAAACAAAGTTTGTTATCGTCGTTTATTTTGAGGATTCAGGGAGATGTTATATGCTTCTTGTAATCCCATGGCACTTAGATCTGATCAGACATTTTAATTTCCAAAGATATCACAAATAAAAAACGGCCCATTCTGTGTTTTATATATTAACCCTTATATTTAACTTTTGTTGTTGTACATTGTCAATGTTTATTAATACATATTTAACGGGGTTTTTATCCCCAACGACGACTCCTTTCAGTTGTTGTGCATATTAGAATAAATAAATGATTGCAACTTGTCAACAAGAGGGACATGCTACACCCAATCAGGAACGAGTTGCACCACAATTACCGCGGGTCTCCCGGGCAACACATTTGTTGCAATAGGAATTAATGCACAACTACATTACGACAACATTTGAAACATCAGTTCTTCCTAATTTTCCTCAATTGTTCATATTTGGTTTATTAAAATAATTATATTGTGGTCATTGTTAAAAAATGTCTGCTATTATCAGTATCATGAGTATATTATTATTTGTATAATGCGCGTTCTGCCTTCCTGTCATTAGGAGTTGGCATGTCATGGCTATGCAACAGATTAGAACCGTCCTCATCCTAAACTGCTGGGACGTTTACCTTTATATGTTCTGCTCGTCAGCTGGTCGGCATTGACGTACAGAGCCGACAGAAGACCTTGTTTATGTTGGCCTCATATTGAAGCCAACTCCATCGATCAAGCTGAAACTTTCTCTCCCTCTTCTTCTCACGCCCCCCGTCCCTCTCCTTTAACTCCTCCGGTGACTTTCTTTTATTTGAAGATTGTTTTTTGCTCGGCGCTTGGCCGGTTACCCCAGGTATTAAAAAAAAATTGGCGAATGGTTAGGTGGCGCGAAAGCCTGTAGTGAAGGGGAGCCTGCTCCGCACCAAAAACAGCTGTTTGCTTTTCACCCAACAACGAGAACCGCCTCACGAAACGCTATGTTGGAGCGTTAATAAACGAAACAATTTAACTAAATTGCTTGTCAAAATACCTACACCACAGAACCATCTTTTTTTTTAAGCAATATTTTGAGTGGAAAGTACGTTATGCCGGCCCGGGGCGTCTAAATAGTGCTTCCGGGCCAGCGGGCCATTTATAACGTGAACCCTGAAGGACATGGTTTGCTTTTGAATAAAACCTCTGAAGCAAAACAGCTTTCATTTCTGCAATCACACAGCCCAGAATAAAAAGAGGGAAGCTGGAATCAGGAAACGTGTTTCTATAACATCGGTTTCTATATTGAATTTGAAGATCAAAACGTGAACAAAACTTACCAAAAAATACCTCAAACGGTTTCCGTATTGAGCGCATGAAAGCAAACAATAGATTTAAAAAGCGCTTCAGCAGGATTCCTGACACGCCTCCAGGCTGAGGCGAGGCTGAACCAACACCAAGCACAAACATCAGGGAGTCTCCAATGTCTGTCGTCTGTTGTTTTGGCGCTTTTCCACTGCAGGGCCTCGCTCGGCTTAGTACGGTATGGCTAGGTCTCGTTAGGCCTCGTTAGGCCAGGCTCACTTTATGCTGCGTTTCCATTACAGTTTAGGAACTGGGGCAGTAACTATAGTAACGCAGTAACTATAGTAACGCAGTATCTATAGTAACGCAGTATCTATAGTAACGCAGTGTAGGCGGAGCCGTGACGCCATCTTCAATGCGAAACACAAAACCAGCCGTTAGCTCTTAGCACTCAGAGATCACAGCTCCTCATATCTGTTCAGAAACTAGACAGAAGTGAAACAAGTTCAAACCACAGACTGCCTGTGTCATGGAGAATACAGTCGCTGGGTTATTTATGTCTGTAGGCCGTTGTTGTGAGTGTGGACGGTCGGAGCATATACAACGTTAGCTTAGCCGATCTCCATTCAGAAAACACGCATTCTAAAAGGTGTTTCTCTGCCGTCTGTCTGCAGACTAGTCAAAGCGTTAATTCATGGTTGTTACTAACCGGTATCAGTTTGTTGTTACTTCGGCATCATTTTGAAACGATTTAATCACGGTCAGATATGTTCATTGTGTTGTCGTTGCCAGCGATTCTCTCTCTAGTTTAGCATACTCAGCCCGGTTGTTGGCCCGGAAAGAACCTGGATTTTGGAGAGCCAGAAAAACTGTGAAAAAGTACCCGCTAGCCGGAACTACGCCGAGTGGAAACGCAACCAACAACGGGCACGGCTAAACCGCGCTGCAGTGGAAATGCGCCATTAGTCACCCAATACAAACGGGATGAAGTAGACTTTATTGCTTCTGTGGCTCGATAGATGTGGTTTACAGTGCTTTTACTGCTTGGCAATACGTGCTCCTTTTGTTTACCACTAGCGAGACAGCAAACAGTTTTTTGAGTGTAGGGAAAATACTGCTTTTAAAATGCTTAACACCAACAAACACGAATAGAAGCAGAAGACTTTGTTAGAAAAGAAGGTATATACCTAAAATTAAATATAATACAACAACTCAAAGACCATTTAGTCGGTATTGGTTGCATGGCTCGACAAAGCAGATAAATAAAAGAACATTTTGTGATAAACACATTTGAAGTCTGCTTCAAAGTACAGAGTAAATTCAATTTAAAGTATTTCCTATCCGATATCCTCTTTTACTCGTGTGAGTGCGCGTCTGTCTGTCTGTCTGTCTGTCTGTCTGTCTGTCTGTCTGTGTCTGTGTCTGTGTGTGTGTGTGTGTGTGTGTGTGTGTGTGTGTGTGTGTGTGTGTGTGTGTGTGTGTGTGTGTGTGTGTGTGTGTTACCTGGGCCATCTCCTGCAGGTAGGGGGCAAAGTGTTCCTTGGTGATGTTGGGCAGGTAGAAGGAGGGCATCACCTCGGTCTCGGCGAAGTCCAGCCCCCACGTCTTGGTGAAGAAGTCCGACTCCCTCTTGGCGAGCCGCGGGTCGTTCAGCGCCGCCGGGAGGTTCACCTTCGAGCTCAACACGGTCCACCTGTCGAGATCCGCCACCACCGAGGGGCCGTCACACAGGCCCCGCCCCTCACCTGCACAGGGGACGAAGCACAGTCAGACTGAAGACTCTTCTTGCACTATTTCTAGTATGTCCTCTATACATATATATATATACATATATATACATATCATGTTGCAGTGTTTCATTGGCATATCTACGCTGTAGCTAATGTGCACATGTCAATAAAGCCTTGAGTCTTGAATTGACAGATGAATCAGTTAACAGGAGCCTTAAATGATCCCACCTGTGGGCTCCTTGGGGCAGACGTCGGGCAGCGAGCGGAGGCTCCGGCAGCGAGGGGGGGGGGCGCCCCGCTCCTTGAGATACATCCCATCTCGGCCTGGACGAGGCGCGGGGGAGGAGCCGTGGCTGGAGGCCATGGCATCGGGAGGAGCCTCCCAGGAGGCTAGCTGAGAGAGAGGACACAGGACATCTATATAAAGGACACAGCTGGTGAGATGCTGCTCCTTTTTTCAACAGATCCCCAAAAAGAGAAACACGTATGCATCAGAGCAGGATTCATCTTCTTCCTCTGCGCCGTCGAGCTCCATTGTTCAGAACAACTATTAAAAACTCTTCAGTGAGCCTCACTTTCGCACTGGTGACATGTTCCTTCATCACCATGCACACACACACACACACTTATTTTGACTCAATCCCACACACACTCGCCTGCTGCCACACACACTCACTCGAGCAGCAAATGTGGTTTAATGCGGCGATGAAAATAGTCCCAAACAAAGGCAGTTATTCCTCCTGTTCGGTGAAGCAGAAATGACAGAATGTAGTCTCGATATCTTCATAGAATTTGATGACAATAATGAAAATATAGGTTATAGTCAGACCCGTTAAGCTGCCTTGCAATATATATGTTTACATCTCTTAATCTAAATCTTAATAAAAAAACTGTTAATATTAAAAACTAACTACAACTCAGTAAATCATGCGAGCACCTCTCTGAAAGCGTTCCGTGTTCTCACTTGAAGTCCTCTGAAGTGCAGGAAGTCACACTGTTCAGTGCGAGTGCGCTTCATGCAGCTGCAGAAGCTCGAAGCAGGACCGAAAGTGTGTCGTTATCGCTCAGTGCTGCAGGTTCAGGGTGGCGACACCGAGTGACTCAATGACCGTCAGTTACGCCACCTGAACACGACAGTTCAACAAGTACACACTTCTGAAAACTGTGCTGAGCTGTTTTTATGGATAGTAAAACAAAATAAAGAGATTTGAGCACTTAACTTAATTATTTATTAAATGTATTACACTTAATGACTGTGACACTTAAAGGTGGGGTAGGTAAGTTTGAGAAACCGGCTCGAGATACACTTTTTGTTATATTCCATTGAATGCTCTTAACATCCCGATAGCAATGAATATCTGAAGTGCTTTGACAACAAACCCATAAAATAATTTAATCTCTGGAAGCCGTAATACTGTAAAAAGCACGACCAATCATCTGAGCCGGCCCGGCTAAAGTAACTGGATGGCCTACCTGCCTGTCAGCCTTCCATCGGGGCACACACTTATCTCGTGCCCTCATTGGTCATGTGCGCGTTCGTGTGTGTTGGGGGAGGGGCTCTGTGAGGAAGTGGCAGATTTTCTCCGGTTGTGTATTTTCAAATTCTAGCGATCTCAAGCCGGTTTCTCAAACTTACCTTCCCCACCTTTAATAACCCTATCTACAGTATGTGAGGAAATGGCAGCTTATTATTTACAGTAAATAGTCTTTGGAGATATTTTTAGTCTGAGGATCTTGAAAGGGGTCAATAATACATGTTTTAGGGGTTTCATGAAACTGTTGGTATTTAAAAGATGTCACATTCAGATTAAGGAATTTAGTATTTTTTAAATCCATGGTATTTTCTGAGAATCTTATTGACTGAAATTCACAAAGCAAACAACACGGAGGTGAATTACCAACAGCCCCTTAAACTCAGCACTGAGCTGTTGGAGGCCGTCCTGCGACATCCATCTGCTGCGTCCTCCAAAAACATTGATGACAGAGAAGAATAATAATACATTATATGTACATAGAGCTTTCTTGAACTCAAAGGCGCTTTACAGTGCAAGGGAGGGTGGACAAACAAAGACAGTCAACAGGAAAGGGGGGGGGGGCTCATGGATGGTGGTGAAGAGATGAGTTACATTTGATTTGATTATAAAGACCGAGTAGCGGCAGAGGATTTGAAGCGGAGTCTTTTCGTTTCCGCTTTAAAATCTGACTGCTCAGACTGTGGACGAGTCAAATCCGCTTCTTTTAATCCCATCACCCTGATGACAGATCAGAGGAAGGGTCTGCAGCCTCTCTGTTCCCACCACCACTGTTTGATCTCATTCTGTCTATACATCAAAAACTGTCTCGTCGTCACATCCTGAGTAGGGCTGCACGATTTTGGGGGAAAAAATCTAATTGCGATTTTTCTGATAAATATTGCGATTTGCGTTTTTATATCACAATTTTATTTGCAACCCAACGGAAGTTTATTGTAAAAAGCGGCCATAACTCCGGATAGGAAGGTCGTATCAACGTGCTCCCGTCTCAAGCACCCCCGCAGCCCGAGCTACGAGTGAAATGACTAAACTTACATGAAACTTCCGTTGGGTTGCTTTAAAGCCAAGCTTCAGTTTAAGATTCACCCTGTGATAGAAACACGTGATGGAGCATTGCTAACCTGACTCAGATGGTTGATTTCACCAAACCATCTAAAGCTCCACTGGAAGCCATTTGGAAAGGGCAGGCACTTTCAGGTTGGCAGGTGATTGGATCAATCTGTCCATCACCTTCTATCATGGGCCACTTCTGATTAATTAACAATGGCTGGTACATGTGGAGCACAGCACTTCTGATTGGTGTGGATGACTGACACACAAGAAAACAAAATTTTAAAATGTAAAAAAAAAAAAAAAAATTGTAAAATAATAATAATAATAGTAATAATAGTCGCATCATTTCAAATCGCGATTTCGATTTAAAATCTATTAATCGTTCAGCCCTAATCCTGAGGCGACAGAATAAAGAATTTGAAGTGTAAATATTCAGACGCTGTTCACCACCTAACAAGACGTCTGTGAGGTCAAAATAGAAATGATTGGGCAATTTATTTTGTGAAAGCAGACGTGATGCTTAAGAGGGTTGCATAATCAAATAAAACCAGTCTGTCACAGATTCAACTCATTATTTGCTGCTGTACAAACTCTTAAATGTAATTCAAACATATGTTCTTTCCGACAGAAAGACAGAGAAAGAGAATGTGTTGGTTGTTTCTCAGTAATGATGTATGTTGTTCAAACACTCAACATTACACAAGATGTTGTGGACCGTCCATCTGTATGTCGCCATGTGTTTACATACATGCTGATATCTGTATGTTTGTGTGCTTGATCAATATTTGGACGCTTCTGTGTTCTGGCGGTTTAAGTAAATACCTCTGGGACAGGAAATGCAAATATAAAATGTAAGTCATTATAAGAAAGTCACCTTTGACTGTCGACAATCTTATAATGTGTTTACAATTCAACTGGTATGTTAACAGTAATATATGTCAGTGTTGTAATAAAGCTCTAACTCAAACCCTTAATAACGTATTAATATAATAATAACTAAGGGGTTTAAATAGGTACTCCAGCAATGTTGTGTTGCCTGTCCATATCGTTTTGGATGCTCATAAATGATAGAAGAGGGGAAATCGCAGCAGCAAATAATAAACAGAAAATAAAGAAGTGGAGTAAAAAGTACAATATTTAGCTCTGAGAAGTGAAGTGTAGTTACATAAAAGGCAGTGTTGTACTTACTAACTACATTTGCACTACTTTTGGTACTATAAGTATATTTTGAATGTTAACACTTTTACTTGAGTAACATTTTGAATGCAGGACATTTACTTGTGTAGTATTACTACACTCTGTTACTTGTACTTTTCCTTAAGTACATGATCTGATAAAAGTAAATACTTAAGTACAGTACAAACACCTCCAATTTTCCAAAATATAAGTAGAACATGTTTAGTAAATGTACTTACATTCCACCACTGGTGTCTTCAGCAGAACAGGCAGCAGTGACAGAAGCTAGCCTGTTAGCTTTAGCTTAGCTTCCATGCATTGACTGCTGTAGCCTTTAGCGATAAATCCAGTGATCTGATAGTGAGGTCAACACTTAACGGTAACCAAAGACACACAACCCCGCATTAAACAATCGATGACAGGGCTGAGGAGGCTGTGAATATCCGAGGCCTGTGCCAGAAGCTAATGCTAAAGCTAATGTTGTGTGGTTACACCGGGTTACACGTAGACTAATGCTAGCAGCTAACGGCTAACGCTCTGACAGGCGGCGGGATATGAGAGACAAAACCGGGAGAGGTCACACACTGCGGGGATTCGTCCGTACCTGTCGTTAAAAGCACAGCAGCCGGTGTGTGTCCTCTTCACCATCACAGAAACACCGGAGGAACCGGGAGGAAAACATACACATCAGCAGCAGCAGCAGAGACCATCATGCACCACAGGAGGAGGGGCCGCTTCTTCTTCTCTCTTCATAAAACTAGCTGCTGCCCGCTGCTGACCGGGGCCTTTCTCATTTCTCTAATTTCCCTCCTCGACTCCTATCCTCATGTCCCGCCCACAGGAGATGCGAACGGAGGAATCGAGGAGGGGAATCAAGGAGAGAGGAGGGGAAGCAGCAGGCGGTTAGAGAAATTAGAACTCCTCTCCTCTGAGCAGTCATTTTAAAGAGAGGTCCATTAATGATGACAGGAGGCACAGCAGCACTCTGTCTTCTGTCCCTCAGTTTTATTTACAAGTATTAAAAGTAAGCGTAGGACACCAAACCAAACCGGTCTGTCCGCCGCATCTACGCGCGCACACACACTAGCCTACCACACACACCTACACACTGTACCACAGACACCTACAGCTCCTAAAGCATAATCAGGCTACAGCCGTTGTGTATTTTATTATGTGAAGCACTAAATGGTCTTGAAAAATATCGACTCTTTGTTTGTAGATATCTACTAAACTAAAGCAAATACAGAGAGTAATGTAGGTCTGTTATACTGAGTGATATATATTATACACACTGCTCTTCTTTCTGCACGGACCTCACAGCTGTTCTCTCTGTTAACATCGCGTCACGATTCAAGCAGTAAATAAAAATAATATCCAGGGGATGCATGCAGAGCTTTCATTGGCTGAGATAAGTCCGGCCGTGCAGCACGACTCTTTACGTATTAATTAGCATCAAAATATAGTGAAAGTAGCGACAGTAAAAGTAGTCATTGTGCAGATTGGTCCATTTCAGAATAATATATATGATATGTTTTATAATAATAGATCATTAAAGTGTTCTCAAAGCTGGTAAAGGAGCAGCTAGTCTGAAAGACTTTGTATACTGCAGGGTAGCTTGTAAATTTACTCACGTTGGCCTCACGATGGCGCCATTTATGTTTTTATTTCTTGTCTGTATTGCACTTTTATTTGGTTTAAAAACTCAGTCTGAATTTGTGTTTCAAGTCACAAGACCGCAGATTAAAACGTTCCCCAAGAAATATATGTGTGTTATGAAACAAAGCTGGAATTAGGATCATGAGACTCAGCATTTCTGTGCTCAGACAGACAACCACATTGCAGAGGAAGCTCACTCGATTTCCCACACAATAATTAAATACAGAAATATTAGTTTATTCCCCAACATGTTTACATTTCCCTTTTTCCCCATAGAAAAGCCTTAAAAAAACAAATAGACCAAAGACAATAAAACCAAACTGTGATCGTGTCTTAGTGTCCATTTCCGTTTAAGGCCGTTAGATATTGCATTGATTTACAAACACATTACTGAAGAGGTCAAGGAATAAATAAAGAGCGAGGCAAATCATCACAGTGTTGTCCAGGGAAGAACACCACTTAAGAGGAGGACAACAAAGCCTTACACACGTTCCAAAGAGGGCAGGCATCAAACCAATACAAGTTTGTATAATGCTCAAAATTAAGTTAAATTAAGTTATCAAAAGGACTCGGTTATGTTTTTCAGACAAGGCAGGATGATTTTTGCAAAGTGCGACAATTACAGGGAATACATTAACTGCCATTTCCTCAACTTTCGTGGACTTTAAGGCGAGGACAGAGTGTGAGGCAATCAGCACCGTTTAGTCCAGGGGAGAACATTCACCACGTGAACAGGACAACAAAGCCTGAATCAAAAACCCAATATATGTATTTATATTGCTCAACATTAAGTGATCAAACAGACTCATGGCTGTGCCTTCTGTTGTTTCGGTAAGGCGGGATGATTTTGCAAAGTGTGACAATTACAGGGAATACATTAACTGCCATTCACAGTTCAGACCAGGGAGGAACATTCACCGCTTCAGAGGAGGACAACAAAGAAAGCCTGAATCATACCCAATACGTGTATTTCTATTGCTCGGAAATTAAGTTAAATTAAGTTATACAAAATTAAGTTATAGAAAGAACTCGTTTTTCTGTTGTTTAGACAAGCAGTCTGAGGCGTCTCCTTTATTTTACTGTACTGAAAGAAAGCTTGTGGCGGTGTACTGCCTCTTAAGCATCCTCTTGAAGGCAATGGTTGTTATTTAGTTTACTGTTAAACAATAACTCTCTTAAAGTGTGAAGAGACGGATATTCTTTCACTGCTCGTTTACACAACAGTCAAACTACTGTAACTGTATTTATGGGCGACGGTGGCTGTGAGGGCGAGCGGGCGTCTTTCCACCAGAAGGTCGTGGGTTCGATCCCAGCCAGAGCAGTCAACATGTCGATGTATCCTTGGGCAAGATACTGAACCCTGAGTTGTGAGTGTGTACGAATGTTAGTTCCTAGAGTAAGGTACACTGCTCTGTATGAATGGGTGGATGTCGATGAACTTGTAAAGCGCTTCGAGGGGTCGTAAAGACGGGATGAAGCGCTGTATAAGTACAGTCCATTTCTCATTGGTGGTCGAGGACACTCTTTTCTCCAGCCAAGCAGTCTGAGGGGTCTCTAGTCCAGCGGGCTCTGGAAGATGAGTCTGATGCAGCCGGCCTCCCCGCTGAGCGCCTCGATGCAGAAGGGGCACGCAGAGTGGAAGGTGTGTGTGCCGTGCGGCAGCGGGATCTGACTCCAGTACGCCGCCGTCTTCGCCGAGCACACGTGTCCACAGGGGATGAATGTGTGTGTGGGCGGCTCTGCGTCCAGGTAGAAAGCCGCCTCGCAGCCCAGCCACAGGGGCTTGTAGGGGCCCCTCGTGCGGCACATGGGGCACTCTCTCTCCTGGCACTCCGCCTCCACCTCGGGGTTGCGGCGGCCCCCCCAGCCGTGGTATCCGTGCACGTGTCCGCAGCGCAGGTAGGCCCACGGCTGCTTCTCGTCCAGGACGTCTTTGCGCCGCATGCTGGGGAAGGCGAGCGTGTTGAGGCCCACGGGGCACTGCGGCCGCCCCGCGTTCAGCTCCTGCCTCAGGGCCTCCAGGTGTTTGACGGTGGGGGTGTGGGCGAGGCCCTCCGCCGTGCGCCACAGCAGGGTCGCTCCACACAGGTCCACCAGGGAGCCGTCCACCAGCTCGTTACACTCCGGCTCCATCTGGAGAGAGAGGAGCAGATATACAGTATGACGATGAATCCTGTCTTTTATAAGATAAGGACGGAATAAGAGGAGATATGACGCGATACAACGATAGGACATGACAAGACAATACGAAGCAATATGACACAATAAACAACTCGATATGACAAGACACAACAAGATGAGATATGCTACGATACGATAATAATAATAATATATTTAATTTATATAGCGCTTCTCATCTGCCAAGACAAATCTCAAAGTGCTAAAAACAAGATACGATACGACACAACAAGATATACTATAATCTGATGCAACGATAAGATGCAATATAATAATAATAATGCATTTTATTTATATAGCGCTTTTCACAACTCAAAGACGCTTAATATATGACACGACAAGATTAATACACGACAAGATACGATACGATACGCTACGTTACGCTACGCTACGCTACGATACGATACGATACGATACGATACGATAAAAAACGATTTAGAAAATATGCCTAATTGTCCACAAGGATCTTTTTTGGGGGCAACACTGCTGCATCCAACTTAAAGATAAATGACAAACGAAGACAATGGAAAAAAATAAATACATAGGTATTATAAACATGAGGGAAGAAATTCTGAAAAACTATTTGATGAAAGTATATATCTATCTAGACGAAACAGTTGCTGGAATTGCTTTTTTTTTTATTGTCACGAAAGAAAGCTTGAGCGGTTTTCTGCCTCTTAAACATCTTCTTGAACTTAATGGTTATTATTTAGTTTACATAAACAGCAGTTCTCTTAAAGTGTGAAGTGGAACATATGATGCCCTTCTTAAAGCTTCCATTGTTCATTTACACGAGTCACACTCAACTTTGCTCTGGTGCATTTCTGATGATCCACAGATGGTGGCAGTAAGACAGATATCGATGCACTGACAAAGGCCCAGGATGAATAACTACATGTTTGTTATAACTATCTGCAGCTCCCACGCAGAGGAAGGCTCACCCACCATCTTGCCCCTCTGCTGAGAGGACCTGGTCTCCCTCAGCGTGAACACGTTTCCGCAGACGGAGATCTCCCTCCACAGGCCGGGTTTGGAGCCCTGGGTGAAGCCCTGTCGGGGGTGCATCACCAGAACCCCGTTGGTGGTCAGTCCGTCCATGTGACCGTCCTGCATCCTCCATTTAGCGGCTTTCTCCTGAGACAAAAGTTTAAAAATATGACCCGTTATTACACAGAACACATAACACGATCTAGAGAGGTGAAGCCCCTCCCTTTCCAGTTGAGCTTCATGGGACCTTATTTCAGAAAAGGTATGTATTGAAGTCAATGGTGAGAGAAAGATTATCTTCCGATCCCGTTTGAATTGTGCCACGAATTACAGATATGATGTTTGTCAATTTAAAAGATCATTTTGCAAAATAAAAATGTGTGGTAAAACTTTGTGTGAAACCGCTCAATGAACTACATCTCCCATCTCGCACCACACACCCAGACGGCCGACACGTTGGAATATTTCTTTCTTTCAGAACGAGGCGGAAAGTATTAAAAGAGGTGAAAATCACTACAAGTCTGGGCACGTTGAGAGCTGCACACACACAAGGGGAGTGAGTCGGTTCGTGAGAGCCAGCATGCGGGACCGGGACTCTGGGATTTGTAGTCTTTCTAGTTGCGTATTTTTCATAGTCTTATATTTCAACAGTTTTACGACAAACTGTGACTTTTTTTTTACATGGAAATTATTATTTAAGATTGACGAACATCATGTGTGTAATTCGTGGCACAATTCAAACGGGATCGAACGATACGTTTTCTCTCTCCATTGACTTCAATACATCACTTTTCAGAAATAAGGTCCCATGGAGGAAAGGGAGGGACTTGGCCTCTCGATGGCATCTTCTACTTTCTACATGCTACACTTATTTAAAAAAAAAAACTGTTGCTGGTACTTGTTGTTGTCCACCTGGATGTGTACTTCTCTTTACTTGTAATTTGTGTAATTTCTATATTCATAATTGTATGCGTGCCTCTTATTTAAATAGTACATTTTTTCCTCTGTACTTTTGCTGGAACAACTAATAATAATAATAGATTACATTTGTATAGCGCCTTCCAAGGGACCCAAGGCCGCTTTACAAGCTGAACAAACAAAGAAACAAAGAAACAAAAAGGGGCAAATAATAAAGTAAAAATTAAATACATAGCAGTAGGAGTGGAAGTAGGGGGACTGTGATGGGTCAAAGTACTGGGTAACGGTACAGAATGTGTCAACAAGTAGTGCCCTGTTCCTCTAAAAATGTCTGTTAAATTAAATGTAGCCTAACAACGTGGGTCGTATCGACACAGAGCAGTATCCCCCTCGAGCAGCCCCAGCTGCTGCAGCCTACCCCGAGGAAGATGTTCTTGGAGGAGTCGAAGCCGGCGGCGTAGATGCGTGCGGTGAACGGAGCGTCTCTCTGGCAGATGATGCGGCAGGCGAAGCGGGAGATGGTGCTCTGAACCGTCTGGCCGTCCACCTGGATCTGACCCCCGGGCAGCGTGTCCGTCACCACGTAGTCAATGGGAATCTCTGTGGAGCGGCCGATCTGTGAGGAAGCACAGGCAGGGTTTATAATAATAATAATAATAATAATACATGGGATTTATATTGCGCTTTTCCTGATGCTCAAAGACGCCTTATATAAAATAATTGATGGTACCTAAGAGTGTGTGAAACTGCTGCAGATACTTCTGTATAGTGTCATGTACATTGTGACAGTGAGTCGATGAAGTGGCCTCTCCTTCCCAACTGTCTCATGTTAACGGTCGATAAAGTGCACTACCCCCAAAAAAAAGTATAGTCCCTCCGAGCTCCCTTTCAGTAAAGATGTCGTCAAAGAAAACTAAAACTGTTTTTCATTCTTCACATATTGAGCCATAAGATATATTGGGTATGGAATCAATCTGCAGTTCCTCGGATAAAACATTCGACCAAACTTTTTTACGGATGTCAGTTATTGAGCAACGACAAATGTCAACGTGGCTTTTTCTGAACATTAATTTCTGGAATTGTTATCAAAGCCGTTTCTTTGAAGCCGTGTTGATTCCCATTTCAGTTTCCAATTCCTCAAATGTGGTTTCTCACGAGTTTCATTTGGTCTTCCACGGGTTAAGGACATTCTGCCACGAGCCAAAAAGTGTGCAACATTTCAAAAGCACGGTGATCGAAAAGAAACATGCATAAGAACATTAATTGTAGCTTTTCTTTCTCACGAACAGAAAAGGCATACAGCTTGACTTGTAGGTAGTTGTGTAATCCTTTTTTAGCTTTCCAGAAACACAAAGATAGATCACGAAAGGCTACATTTAGTGGTTTGTGATCTGTGAATCTGCCGGAGCGTCGGGTAGAGTCAGTCGATGCTACGGACCTGGAACATGTCCGTGCTGCCGTCCTGCGTGTACTCCACCACCACCGTCTGAGCCCGGGACAGAGTGTAGGAGATACTGTGCTGCTCCTTGTTGCTCACCGCCTGCACAAACACAAGAGAGGCACTTTTAAGAATGCGCTTAAGATATGACAAACACACCTGCTATTCTTCAATGATAGTATATTTCATTAATGATGCAGTGAGGCTTTAACAGAGCAACAGAAGTGCGAAGAAAATCTAATGTAACAGAAACAGAACAGATAGAAAGCGTTTACATGTTTGTAACCATCTGTTATACTGCAGTTGATGCTTAATGACTGCTGCTATCGGAGAGATGCAAACAGAACATTAGAAAAGTCTTGATTCGGTCCGTCTGACAGAACCCATCGAACTCATTTGGCAGGAAACTACAACACTGTGATCCAAATGTAAATAAAATAAAGTGTTTCCATGTCTTATTAGTTAACTGCAGGTACCCCACACGACCACAGTAAATCAGTGATATCCAAGAGCGTGAATCCCCTCGGTCTTCTTCTATGAACTTTGAGAGGTCCTGTCCTCTGCGCTCCCCGTCATAGTACCCGATGTTCTCTACCCGAGTTCAAAGCGCTCACCTTGGCAGCCTGAGGCGTGCACGAGGAGTGCACGGTGCTCGGTTTCACGCCGTTGGCCTTGTTCCTGCGACACAGAGCGAAGCGGCTTTTCCTCCTCCCCTTGTCACCGTTTGGCAGAGAGCCATTACACCTGAACACAACATGGGAAACATCTGATTACAATCTGCACAGAGTGCACCTGGAAGTGAACAAGTTAAACGTGTAAAAGCACATATTAAGGTCATTTAAATCTACTAACAGAAGCTCAACCGTGGTTTATACACTTCAGTGAAACGGCGTGACAGTGCAGGGTTTCAGTTCCTCACACAGACGCTAACAAAAGGCCTGAAACCACAGGCGCTCAGTCAGGAAGTCTGCAGCCTTCTTCCCTCCGGGGGGGGGGGGGGGGGGGTTCTCTACATTAAAGTGGATATAAGGTGGGATAAAATCATCGTTTAGCAAGTCACAGAGTAACTATCAAAATCTTGTCAATAAAACCCTCAAGCCAAGAACAACAAGACGTTGTGTTCCACGTCCGAAACACCCACCCGATTGGTCATTTAACCAACCTGAGGCGAGGTATCATCCGTTGTCTTTTTGCCATTAGATATACATTCTATTCTTTAACCAATTTATACTTGGGTCAAATAAAAAAGCTACACGTTTTAGAAAAGTAGAATCCATTTTGGTATCTGTTTTTAATCTATTGGAAGTGTGTGTCAAAGCTCTTCTACCCCTTCTGCTTGTCTGATCAGCGAAACAGTCGTGGCCCTTTCTACCCAACAGGCAGATTCCCCAAACATCATTTCGCAGCTTCCACTGGAGACAGGAAGCCTGGTGGGTCAACTACATTTTGAGCCTGGTGGGTCAACTACATTTTGCACATTATTGTCAAAAGGAAAACTATGAAAGCTATGAATCTGTTGGAGGTTTAATTAGGAGTGTTTGTCTGGAGGTTATCTGCAGAGCCAGGCTCAGGTCAGATACACATTTGAGCGAAGCCATTCTTCCATGCCAACTTCCTGCGTTTCAGATAAAGTGCACCCGCCTCCTTTTCTTAGACACACCCACTGTGGCTCCACTGCCTCTGTTCTCAAACTATACGTCTCTTTAAAATGACACCCTGCGAGCGGTGTAATTGTCAGTTACATGGTCTCCCAGACTGTTGGGTTTCACATGCGATACGAAAGCAAACAAAAGGTCTGAAACCACAGCAGCCACGACTCTCCTGCCGTGTCTCTGAGTCCGCAGTGAAAGGCCTTCAGGCAGGAAGCGAGCTGCATTCTTCTCTGCGGTGGAGCGTCTACACGTCGAGCTGGACCAGGCGCGGCTTCTGAACTATCTCGTACTGTACTAAAGTCCCGCTGAGATCAAACGAAAGTTATCTATTCAGTCTTTTTTATCTGGAGAAATGTCACATTCTTATCTGCACTAAAAGGGTTTTCCCATTTGAAGCAACTTGTGCAAAGTGTGGGCATTCTCCTACAGATGAAATACAGACCCATACGTTTAGGTCAAAGGCTTCAAGTGCTGAGACCTCACACAGCAGGGTGTCACACCTTAATACATGTGCAGGACCGGATGTGTTCATAGTAGTGTCGAGTATCATATAAGCTGCCATTTAAAAAGTGGTCAAATTTGAATCTTTAATCCTATAACTACTGATTAACAAAACCGTTTAAGCCAATTGTATACAAGCTCACAAGCTCATACACTCAGCAGCCATACACATTGTTGTCTGGCTGCTTATGTACGCTTGTTGTGTCTTTGTTTGTATTTTATCTGGACGTTTAATTAATGATGCACTTTCTACACAAGATGGAGTATTTACGTGTGTGTGTGTGTGTGTGTGTGTGTGTGTGTGTGTGTGTGTGTGTGTGTGTGTGTGTGTGTGTGTGTGTGTGTGTGTGTGTGTGTGTAGATGTTTTGGGACGGAAGCAAACAGTTTTCGAGCGTGTCGGCCGAAGTCGTGTCAATAGGAGCTGTGTGTGTTACACCTGTTTGCATTCAGCGTGGCTGCCGTGCATATATTGGTATCTGAGTGGTAACAGAAAGGCTATATGGACAACAAAATAAAAGGATCGATGGATTGAAAGATATACACTCGTATGGACATTGCTTTGTCATCTGGAACACGCGTCCGAACTTAGTTCTCCCGTTCCCGTCCCTCAGTGGCTTGAGTATTGTAGTGGACATTTTTATTATATCCTTATATGCTTAAACCAAATGCTTCTCATTTCCTGAGATGTACTGTTTTCTTCCATCTATCTCTACTTGGGGTTTATTCCCAGGCGCTTCAAGGCCACAGAGCTGCTTTGGCTACTGGGAGTCTCACACACAGTCACACAAGAACTTCCCTACTCTGAGAACCGTTATGCTATCTACCGCTCAAGGACAGAAGATGTCTAACAACAATGTGCCCGTGTGAAGACAGATTTCTAACGTTCCCACTCCTTTCCTATATAAGCTTTGCTGCCACATTGTATGGCGCACACTCACGCAGACTATTCTATGCTCTGTGAGACCGGTGTCTATTTTTTCATTGTATCTTATGTTATTTGAAGCTTCAAATAAATAACTAGAAAGACGGTTCTGTCTGATTCACCATTTATTTGTTTTGATCACTTTGACTTGTACTCCACAGTGTTGGGTCCTAGATTTCCATAACAGTGTGGATGAAGTTAAAAAGCCACTACAATGCTTGTGAAAAACGACATTTGAATTGTAAAATATTGGGCTTCTTGTGTTGAATGATAAACATTTTTGAAGAACATTTCTAGAAACTACCAAAAAATGTGTTATCATTTCCTTGAAAGTATAAAAGTAGTCAGCCCTATGACATGGTAGTGTTTGTGAGTCTGTCGTGAATAAAGCGCGGTCCCTCTGGATGTTCACAGGTTACTCACACATTCAGGTACAGCAGATTACTCCCATCTGTAGCCGGGATGATTACAAATACAAATCTGCATCCTGGTGGAGGAGAAAGATTTACTCTCATCTATTCTATCCCATTGGTGGGTCTCGTAAAGCCCCGAGAGCATCTCAAAGATGAGTTTCGATCACTCGATGAAAAGTTTCCTGATACACGAGTAAAGCTAACGCTGCGTTCACACCGGACGCGATGCGACGTTTGGGGGCGGCGCGATTACATGTAAAGTCAATGCAGAGACGCGGACAGACGTGAATTCACTCCGACGGCGAGCATGAAGCCGTGGACGCGAATTCCGCGGCACGATTGAGGCGGTTGAAGGGGGTTGAACGCTCGAGTTACACGCGATCTTGCGGTAGCCAATCAGCGGTGAGGATCTCAGCCTGCCGTCACTGACGTAGAACCAGAAAACATCAGCTGTTAGCCGTTAGCCCTCAGAGCTCACAGCTCCTCATATCTGTTCAGAAACTAGGGCTGCAACAAACGACTAATTTGATAATCGATTAATCTATCGATTAATGAAACGATTAATCGACTATTCGGACTATTACTGTATGCCTTGCACAATTTCTCAAACGCTCTTATTTAGCCATCAACTTTTAGATTTAGCTTGAGGTTGTTTTAGGCATGTGGAAACTAACAATGAAGACAATAAAGATGAATACTTGATTCCAAAATAAATATATTATTGAAATAACTTAAATTGTGAACAAAACTAACATTGCTTTTTATTCAAATTAAATAAATAATATTTCACATCAAAAGAAACAACAGTGTTTTAACAAATCGTATTAAATAATCTGATGACACAACTGTAAATATAAGAATAGCTGAAACTTTAACAAACTAAATAATAATAATATATAATATTTTTATAGCGCCTTTCAGGAAACCCAAGGTCGCTTTACAAGTCGGGTAGGAGGGGGGAGTAGGGGAAAAAAGGCAGACAGGTTAAGGGGGTGGGGGGGGGGGAAGTAGCGGACAAATAAACCTATTAAACTAACTATACAGTGGGGAAAGCCTTGGTGAAAAGGTGCGTTTTGAGGGCTTTTTTGAAAATGTCCAGGGTTGGGGCGCTGCGGATTTCGGGGGGAGAGAGTTCCAGAGGGTGGGGGGTGCCACACTGAAGGCTCTGTCACCAAAAGTCCGCAAATAACTCTGTTACCTCTAATCATTATGTTTGTATAATGTAGTTAGCTCCGTGTGTTGCTGCTAGCATACATAACACCTGACGTGGAAACGTTCCTCGTGGACGGGGCTACAGAGCTACTAGAAAGACAGTGGAACCCGGTGCATTCCTCCGTCTGGATGTGGAGCACTTTTGCTAAATGTTTAGACAAATAGCTCGTGTTACCGCCCTTACATGCTAAACTCTTATTCCACTTTTGGTAACGAGCATTCTCCACATCGAGACGGGTAAAGTTTAACCACCTCGGAGCGCGTTCTCTCCGCCATCTCCCACGTGTGTGTGTGTGTGTGTGTGTGTGTGTGTGTGTGTTGCTGCATGTTGCAGCTGCCCGTGTGTAAACTGCCCCGCCCCCTCGCAAGCAGGCGGGGGAGAGAAAGATCGAAAATACATCATAGACGCATTTGTTTGTCTTTTTGCATATTAGAAACGAGTTGGCGACACTAAGACTGCGATATAATGTCTTTGTAGCAATACAATGACATATATTTTTTAAATGTCTCCAGTACCGATAAAAAGACCAATAAAGTTAGAGCTTAACGGGGTGTAAAACACACGTGATGACGTCACCAACGAATCGACGACTGAATTAGTTGGCAACTAATTTGGTAATCGATTTTAATCGATTAAGTCGATTAGTTGTTGCACCCCTATCAGAAACTAGACAAAAGTTAAACAAGTACAAACCACAGACTGTCTGTGTCATGGCGAATACAGTCGCTGGTTTATTTATGTCTGTAGGCCGTTGCTGTGAGTGTGGACGGTCGGAGCATATACTGCGTTAGCTTAGCCGATCTCCATTCAGAAAACACGCATTTTAAAAAGGTTTTCCGCCTGCCGTCTGTCTGTAGACTAGTCAAAGCATTAGTTCATGGTTTTTACTAACCGGTATCAGTATGTTGTCACTTCGGCATCATTTTGAAACGTGTATTACATTTAAATCACGGTCAAATATGTTCATCTTGTTGTAGCTCCCGAGCCAGGGCGTCTTGTTTGAATGATGCGAGTAAACCCAGCTGACATCCGCGGTTTAGAGTGAAGCGCATTGCGTCCGGTGTGAACGCAGCACAAGTGTTAACTGTCGTATACAGTATAACTATCTTAAACGGAGCCGAGCAATATGGATTATATCACAATCTTTTTTAAGTAATGTGGATATAATGACTTAGTGGATAAAGACAACACTTTATAACGCAGCCTTTAAAACAAGGAAATGACAACACTTAGTATTCAAATCAAATTGTACATGACACTTTACTTTGTGAACTGTGGAGTCGGAGCCAGATGTAAAAACAGAAGCTGTTCTCCACTCAATGAAATGGTCAGCAGTAAAGTGCACATTGTTGAGGGCTCAAACCAGCAGAACCGGAACAGCTCGGCGTCGATGATTCAGACGCTTTAAACCGCAGCAGAGAAAGCTTCTTACCCCAGAACAATGAGCTCTCCATATTTCACTGGTCCTTTGGTGGAGGCCGGGGAGGAGGGGATGTTTTCCTGACCGAGAGAAAACATGTGTGCAGCTTTCAGCGGGAGGAAGGGTGAGGAAGAGTGAGGAAGGAGGAGGAAGGGTGAGGACTTTCCCAGTGTCACCCTCAGAGCGTCTCCATCAGCACCGCTACACTCATCACCTGCAGACAGAAGAAGAAGAAGTACTTTTGACTATACAGTTCTACTTTTATTTGGTCCTACAATACAACCAAGTCTTTACACTGGGGATCTGGACCCCGGCACAATGTGTTCATAGTGCCTGAATCAAATATCTGGTCAGATTTACACATGTATCACGTAATTGCTCATTTGAATAGCAATGTAGGAACATTGCATGCAGGCAAAGTTCTTCTTTTTGCCGGTATGTTAAAATAACATCTAAAATGTAAGATCTTTGACTTCTTTGTTGGACCTAAAATGAGTTTGGAGAAATTCTCAAAGTGCTTTTTGACACCGGGGATATTTCATTTAAAATGTAAAAACAATGTTCAGACATTCATACAAACACACACACACAGAGGCTGCAACACAACACTATTATGTCCTGCTACAATACAACCATACTGTCCTCAGATAAATGAGTTCTTTGTGCCTGATATTAAAACCACCAAATATCTGGTCAGACTTAAGCCCATAATTCCACATTTAAAAAGCCATTTAAGGCGGTTTTATACGGAGAAAGTACCTTTTTCAGCTGTGATGTTCGAGTCACATGTAAAGCGTACGATCTTTGGCTTTTTGTGTTGAATGAAAAAGGGTTTTGTAGAAAAACATGTTTATAATTCTTGAAGTACTTATTAAGATAAAGTTGAACTTTACAGAGAAAGCTTCACTTTGTGTCTTACATTTAAAATGGAAATAACTTTTTAGACTTTCATACAAACACAGAGGCTTCAACACACCATCATTCATTGGTTCCTACAATACACCCACACACTCTTTGTATTGCGTCTGTGCTGCAGACAATGTCTGAATTCACTGCCGGACACTGAGCAGCGTTGTGAAGAGAGTGTTCGTGACGGGGTGACTCACAGCGTCACACTGGGACTGATGTTATAATGCTTTGTGCCGTGAATAAAAACAAGCCGAGTGTCACTCAGACGCACAACTCAGATGTCCAGAGGCCGAAGAGGACCCAACGTCACTAAAACCCACGAGGGACTCACGCTGTGATGACGAATCAACCTGTTGGAAACCAAAGAGGGTTTAGGGTTCAGATAAATTGACTTTCATATATTCTGGTGTTGGCGAGTGTTTCTCGTTAGAGGGTCATAATACTCAACTGGTAGAAATCCCTTCTTTTCTTTTTTTTTTTTTTTTAAAATAGGAGACCCTCCATTAAGGCACCTTTTCTTAATGGAGGGTCAAATAGCAAGTTTCAAAGGAATAAACCCAGAAAACTCCCTTTTAAAAATTGTAATAACATACCCAATGTTACCTTCAATTCTTGAAGAAACCTTTGCTTTTAGCTCATGTGTTTAAGGTGAACGAGGAATCTAATGGCGCATTTCCACTGCAGGGCCTCGCAAGGCTTAGTACGGTATCGTTAGGCCCGGCTCACTTTATACTGCGTTTCCATTACAGTTTAGTAGCTGGGGCAGTAACTATAGTAACGCAGTATCTATAGTAACGCAGTATCTATAGTAACGCAGTATCTATAGCAGGGGTGTCAAACTCAAGGCCCGGGGGCCAAATCCGGCCCGCGACTTCATTTCATGTGGCCCCACAAGAGCTTGCAAAGAATATCATATGTTTCATATACAGTTACAGGCCGCTTTACAGAAGCACATTGCCCATAAACTACATGTCCCACAATGCATCTCAAATTAGACTTTTTTTTTTTTTTTTTTTAAATGTCACTTGTTTTTTTCAGAATTTGGCTTTTCTTTTTAAATCATTTTGGGACATGCACACTGAAAGAGACTTGCAATTGTTTGCCCTAGACTTCTGCTTTCAGACGTAGTTAATTATGAAGTTATTACCCTATCCGATAATAATCCAATGCAGAGGCAATAATGTAATATAATACATTATTTTATATATATTAAATATTTATATATGTATATTTATATCGTCTTAAAGTTACAACCGGCCCTTTGAGTGCAACCATGATGCCGATGTGGCCCGTGATGAAATTGAGTTTGACCCCCCTGATCTATAGTAACGCAGTGTAGGCGTAGCCGTGACGTCATCTTCAATGAGAAACACAAAACCAACATCAGCCGTTAGCCGTTAGCACTCAGAGCTCACAGCTCCTCATATCTGTTCAGAAACTAGACAGAAGTGAAACAAGTACAAACCACAGACTGCCTGTGTCATGGCGAATACAGTCGCTGGTTTATTTATGTCTGTAGGCCGTTGTTGTGAGTGTGGACGGTCGGAGCATATACTGCGTTAGCTTAGCCGATCTCCATTCAGAAAACACGCATTTTAAACCGGGCCGGGTTTGGCACGGCACGCTTAAACCGCGCTGCAGTGGAAATGCGCCATAATTGTAGTAAATCGGTCTATGAACTCTCACACAACTTATGCAGTACAAAGCAAGTCGAGTTCATCTTGTTATGAACTCACTACATCCCAAACAGATGCATTTTCACTAAAACGATGTTATTCAAATCACTTCCACTTCAACTCAGATTAACACAGGCTAAGTGTTTGGCTTCTATTCATCGAAAGGCTTAATTCGTTTGAGGCATTTTAGTCAAGAAAAACCTTTAAAAAGTCTAATGAAAAAGACCAGAATGTCTTTCCAAGCAATGTGCATCTCTGACTTTAAATTATATACACGACCACACCACATCTTCTTTTGGGGAATATTTGAAAAAACACCATTTTAGACATTAGCTGCAACTTCCCAGACAGTCGTTCTGCTTTTCTGTAACATTTCAAAAGGAACATTTACACCGGCTTGTCTTTTTCAGAAAGAAGCATTTCACTGAACTTGTTTTCGTGTAAAGACGTTGTATTTTGACCTCAAAACACCAACGCACGGTTAAATGGACTAGATGTCTCCAGATGTGTGCTGGTTTCTACAGAAGTGTGGGCAGCGTCTTTATCATTGAGTCCACTGATGAATTTAAAAAGAAGAACGGTAAACAGGATGTTTCATATGTAACAATATTTGAATAGCAAATGTAATTTTATCAGAAGAAAATCTCACACACAAAATAAAAGATGACTGATTCTCAAAATGACGCAGCTTAAAGACAACATCCTTCTCAAATGAAAAAGATTGGCTGGATAAGCTTGAATATGTAATCAAACTGAATGCCGAGAATGAAGTGGGTTAGTTAAAGGTTGTGGTTCAAATTGGGATATTACAGATGTTGAATCGTGTTGAGAGTCAGAGGGAAAGCATCTGCAACTCGAGTTGACCTTTTGATTATCATCTCTGCAGACCTTCATGGACACCAAGTTCCTGACATTTCATTAGCCTACTTCCAAGCAGCTTCTTCTACAACACCCCCACTCAAACCGTCCCCTCAGCAGCAACAAGTCTCCACTCTGAAGCCGCCAACAGACATCTGAGATAACATCTAAAAGTCTAACGACAGGAAACACAAGCCGTGCCAAGAATTAGTGTCGGGTGTGGTTTGACGAAGAGAGGGTGAAGATGATAATCATGATTCTGTGTTACCATTGCGCTGAAACAACTTGGCCTCAATTAACCTCAAGGACACATCTACCCAGAAACCTTTCATCATCACGTTTTCTAAGTAATCAGTCAAATGATGCGAAAAATTGTTTGTTTGTTACTGAACGTCAACAGGAACTAAGTTTACAGATGATTGGTTATATCATCACCAAGTAGCTAGACTGATCACAAGATTAGATGCGTCAGGGTTTGTCCACCGTAAATGAACGTACTTGGCGGTACAACAACAAGTCAACAACAAAAAGACTGATTCTTAGTTTTAGGGGACTACTTTAAATCAATAAATCCCATGAAATCCCAGCCAATGGACCTTCAAGTAAAGCCCCGAACACTTCTTCTACCACAGGTTAGCTTAGAAAAATATAATGCTCAGCTATCTTTGTATTGAACCTCTGTATATCTGTGTTATATTACATGTCACTTGTTAGACGCTTTTTATCCAAGCGACTTACATACTCACTTATTGAACCTTTGACCCCCTGATCCGAACACCAACGCACAAACCCACTGCCACACAACGCCTTCCATATTACATTACCGTAATTTTCGGACTATAAGCCGCGCCCTTTTCCCCATTTTTCGACCCTGCGGCTTAACGGTGCGGTTAATCTATGGATTTGTACAGCTAACGGCCACTAGGGGACCTCCTAAATCTATGGATTTTACAGGTTACAGTCCACCACCTTTAACTCTATGGGCTCTATGACCGGTCCGCGCCCGCCACCTTTAAGCGGCGGGCTCCAGCAGGAAAAGCTGGAGGCCGGAAAAGAGTGAGACAGGTAGCGCGCAAAAGTAAAAGTGGAACCGAGAGACAGAACGAGAGCAAGACAGTTTGTGCAAAGGAAGTTTTCATGCACAAACCCTTCGTTCAGTGGGAGGCGTGGATGACTAGCGGCGATAAATCATTCATCAAAACTGGTCGCATGCGAAAAGCAACTTTCGCTCAAGTTTGCGAGTGGATCCTGACGGCGTGGAGGAGTGTCAAAACATCCACGATCACCCACGGGTTCCGAAAGGCTGGACTGCTTACATATGGTAATTAAACATTAAAACACCTGCGGCTTATAGTCCAGTGCGGTTTATATATGTACACATCATTCAATTTAGCTGCGGCTTATATTCAGGTGCGCCTTATAGTCCGAAAATTACGGTACATTCAAATTAAATTCAAAGGTTTTATTGTCATATGCACAAAGCTACAGTGTAGAAATGGCAATGAAATGTGTCTGACCTGAGCTCCTCATTACATGTCATGTGGCTGACACCTTTGATCCAAAGCGACTCAAATTCACTTCTAAAACATTGCTATAGAGCAATTTGGAGGAGGATACTTGTTGACATGTTGACCGCTGGTGGAGATCGATGCTATGAAATGTGTGATTGGTCGACTCAACAGCCACACGTATCACTGGTTGTATACAGTGGAGGACATAAGTATTTGATCCCTTGCAGATTGTGTAAGTTTGCCCACTTACAAATACATTAACAGTCTATATGTTCATTTGAACAGTGAGTGTACTGTTCTCTTTGTGTTGTACTGTCTCAGTGTGAACATGAGGCGTGTGGCGCAGTGGGTTGTGCGTATGTGTTGGGACCAGGGGGTCACAGGTTCAAACCCCACTGCAGTCAGCATGTCGTTGTGTCCCTGGGCAAGACACCTTACCCCAAATTGAGTATGTAAGTCGCTTTGGATAAAAGCGTCTAACAAGTGACATGTAATGTAATGTAACAGATTAAACAGCCAGCCAAACTCTTACGGTACGTCCACACAGCAGCTTCAGAAGAATCTTCCACCGCTTCCAACGCTTCTCTGCCCATTGACTTTGAATAGGGATGACGTCACTTTGCCTCGCTTTCGCCGAACTGCATTGTGGGGGAGCGAAGCGAAGAATTTCCAGGATGTCCAGGATTCCAAAGTTGAGCAATGTTCAACTTTTGAAGCTGAGCTGAAGCGTCAGCCAATCAAACACGTTTATGCAAATCTGACAGTAGAAGCGGCTAGCCAATCAAACCGCGTGTAAGCAGGGAGAGCCAGACCGCAGTTCATTTCCTCCTCATATTCCAAACGAGAAATTACGGTAGCAAAAATCACCCGGTTCTTTACGACCAGAACTATTAACGGGATACAAACCGGAGGAGCCAGGCATGGAGGGAGGTGGCAGAGACAGTGGGGGGGAACTGGTAGGTTTTCGCCTGTTTGGGGAGTTTATATATATATATATTGCTCGCATAAAATCCCCGGGGGTTTTTGCTTTGTATGTCGGGGGCGGGAGATTCATGTGATTGGTTGTTGGTCGCGTTGCTCGCAAAAAAATCCCCAAGCTGTCCAAGATTTTCAAGATTTTTGAAAAGCTGCTGTGTGGACGTACCGTTACACTTATGACTTAAGGTGGGCAGAACAGTGAGAGTAAGAATATCAAAAAGAAAACAGTGGGAAATAAGTATAACTTACCAAATCTGCAAGGGTTCAAATACGTATTTCCTCCAACTGTATCTATGTAGTTTATGGGTTAAAACAAAGATTCCTCAGAGGGTGATTTGACTCTTTGTCTGCGGCACAACATGTGGCTAACCTCTGCCCAGACTGTAGTTCAGTGCTGTGATAGGCCGATGCTTCCCTCCTCCTGGGAGGGAAACCCCGCGGCATGTTGGGAGTCAGCGGGGTGAAAGAGGTGTATCATGAGAAGAGCCTCAGCCCTCCATCATGACCGGAGCTTATGAATACAGCCAGTGAACAGCCGAGGGACAGAGAGCCATTCAGCGCCTGAAACTGGAGCCCAGATAGAGAGGACCACTTCTAAAGTGACTTCACTCCTCAGCAACAACCGCTCTTTGTGGCCCCTTTTCCTCTCGTGATGAAGACCCAACGCCTTCCCCCCCAAGTCCGACATGGAGGTGAATCACCCGACAATGTTCAAAGCTGATTTTATCCCTCGCTTGTGACTCAGATCTCATGTTCTGTGAGGAGCAACACAGAGCTGCGTGGACACGAGGAGCTCCACACAGCGTATGAACATCACCATGGCTACATGTAAATCTGGTTTTTATTTATTATCATAGACAACAATTACAGGGAAGTTGATCTTAGATCTAAGGCGCCATCGAAAAAAACGAACCAATGATCAAATATAACTAACGTTTAATAAATACAATAATATATATTTGTGGTAGAAAATAATATCTGCAGATGTAACCGTACGTAATATCTGTTTGTGTATTTGACGATGATTTGATTTACCATTAAATATTTATTTTCATGTTATTCATTTAAAAAAAGAATCTAAGACATAAAATCATCCGAAAGTAAAAATATGTGGACAAAATATATAAGAAAAATGGAATAAATACAATATTTTTTGTGGTAGAAATAATATTTGCACATGTCAATAACAACTGCGTCTGTTTGTGTTTTTATTGTTGACTTCAATACAAGCAATTTTTTTATTTGCTTTTGTTTAATGTCATTATATAAAATAATACAAGGTGTATAAAAAAGACATTATGCGTACACATTTTATTTGATTAGCTTATGACCGTGTGTATGTTCCCATGGTTTTTAATTTACTATATTAATATACATTTTATTTTCATAAATGTTCATATTCTTAATATGTTCTCAATAATCAGATTATTCTTATGTTGTTTATGTAATTATTGGTTTACTTTCTCTTTCCATTATTATTATATTATTATGGACACGTGTGGCGCAGTGGGTTGTGCGTAGGTGTTGGGATCAGGGGGGCACAGGTTCAAACCCCACTGCAGTCAGCATGTCGTTGTGTCCCTGGGCAAGACACCTCACCCCAAATTGAGCATGTAAGTCGCTTTGGATAAAAGCGTCTAACAAGTGACATGTAATGTAATATTAATAATCTGAAAACCTGAGCGAGCCAGAGAGGCTTATTTCTGTCCGTAGCAATAGTTAGGGCTTATACATTTGAAAGATAAGTTACAGAGAAACAGCTTATATAATATCAATAATAGCAAGACAACAAACTGTCATTGCAACAGAGAAAATAACAGAAATCTGCAAAAGTGACTTTATATCCCTGAATAAAAGCCTTAATATGTTAAAGGTCCCTTTGACAGGTAACCACACGGAGGCAGAATGGGGGTACGCTCCGAGAAGTATTTATTTAGAGAGGCAAGGTAAACAGGTAAACAACAAGTCTCTCTCTCATCCTCTGAGGCCTGCACCACGAGGGGGTGGGTCAAGCAGCCATCTTTGTTTGGTCTTATCTCAACTTTTCCGGTATCACAGAGCTGGCTCACTTACAGGCGGTGTAAATCACCATGGTAACCTAGCCGGTTAACTTCAGAGGAGAAGATAACGACCTGAAACCTTTCCACCTGCAATGCGATCACTCTAAACACACAGCTATCCATCCTACAGGTTCCTGATCATATTCTGACTTCATGACTAACCATAAACAACCGATGCCTCTGCAGATAGCTGCTACACATTTTACATTTGTGAGCTCTGGTTTTAAAACTAGTCTTCTAACAAACAAAGGGATAGTTTACACTAAATAACTCATGTCGATTGAAGCTGCTATTGGATTGCAATGCTTCTCCCCTTCCCAACACCTCCAGATTACTGAGAGGCTTTTACACGGTTACTCCATCGCTGTAGCTCGACACAACATGAGGCAACTGTGTGATAATAACCTCAATTCAGAATTAAAGGGGCCCGATTAAGCTCTTTGGGGTGTTCCCTTTTCCTGTAGGTTTTGGTGCGTGCAAACGGTCTGCACACCTCACTGAAACGCCTTAATTGGACAGTAGGGCTGTGCGATTATGGCAAAAATCATAATCACGATTATTTTGGTCAATAATTGATATCACGATTATTAAACACGATTATTCATTGACTTTGAAAACATCCATTTATTGAACTTTAAAACAAATTAAAATAATAATTTGAACAGTATCTGTTTAACTGTTGATCACCCTGAATGTAGAATTCAACTGAAAAACGAATAAATAAAATAAATGATATATTTAAATAAATAATATCAAAATAATAAATACCAATAAACAAGATCAACAAATATTTTTGGAGCGTACTTCAACAAGCTACTAAACATATATAAATATGATAAATAAAAGCAAATATGTTGCAGTGCACTGTCACAACCTAGCAAAGCTAAATAATCGGTTTTTTTCGATTATGTTGTTTTCGTAATTGTGGCAGGCCAAAATCGTAATTGCGATTAAAATACGATTAATTGCACAGCCCTATTGGACAGTGACATCACTATGTAACACTCGCGCTTCTATTGGCTAGCGCATCAACACATTGTACTGATAGACTAAGGGGCGGGACATCTCTAAGCAGGTTGACCCATCACAACAGAGCCGGCCAGCTGACCAATCAGAGCAGACTGGGCTCTGGTTTCAGACAGAGGGTGAAAAGAGGTGCTGCAGCACAGGCAGTATGAGAACACGTGGAGGGTGTGTGTGTGTGTGTGTGTGTGTGTGTGTGTGTGTGTGTGTGTGTGTGTGTGTGTGTGTGTGTGTGTGTGTGTGTGTGTGTGTGTGTGTGTGTGTGTGTGGTGTGTGTGTGTGTGTGTGGGTGTGTGTGTGTGTGTGTGTGTTGGAGGGACAATACACTCAGTGTGCACTAATAATTCAATTAAGAGCAGATTAAGGCAATAGTCTGGTCCCATTACTGCTCGGCGTAAACAGTTTAAACACATTATTTCACATGAGTAACGATCTAAATTGGGACACGTCTATCCAGATTAACAAAGCTGGGTTACTCATCAATCTTTGAATTAAAGATTAGAGACATAATGCAGCACTTTAAAGAAAGATCAATATCATATTAAAATCATCATAATCACATTAAAATATAAGGTCCAGGTTTTGAAACTAACTTCTTTGTCCAACTGCCACGAATCTCCCATCCAAATGCATTACCATGGGGCCGGTGAAGGAAGGTATTCTAGCAGCCACCTGATATGTTATCATCCAATTACTATAAGTCGCTATTTGTATCCCTTATTTGGTCCTACACTATGTTCTAAAATAGCCAAACATGGTATACTGAACATTGTTACCCCTGAATAACTCCCTAAATAATCAGAAAAGGTCTTAATTAGGATAGAGGCAAATGTCACTATCATATTAGATTGTGATACGAGTTATTTAAGTGATATTTTGACACATTTTAGCTGTTAAAATGTATGATCTTGCATAATGGTAAAACAGGCTTTTAAAATATGTAAAAAATTTCAAATTCTGTTAACTTTCTACACGGGTTCCTTCAATAGATGTTGTATTAGCGGTTGTAAGCCACACAAATGATAATCATCTCATATTGTGATAATTGTCTCTTAGTAGATAATGTCCTTAACAAAAGGGGATATCATATATTAAGGTTTAAAATGGATAAACAGTTCCTTTGTTACCCAGAAATGTAATATTATATTTAATAACATTTAGCTGATGTGGGGTTTTAAACAGGCAAGGCAACCCGCTATAAAAACAGCATTAAACTATATATTCATATCGTCATATTGATTTCACCCATATCACTCAGCTCTGATTGACAGCTTGAACTGGGACCCTCCCCCCTCCCTGTCAGCTTTAATCCACTCAGACCGAACTTTCTCCAGGTTTTAGGTCAACGTGTGCGCGTGGAGAAGGGGTGTCTATAAGCTTTTAAAATGAGTGGACAGTTGCACACACTTTCAAGTTTCAAATGGGGAACAATAGCAGCGTCTGTGGGGACAGATGCTCCGAAAGGACGGTGCATGCTAATCAGTTTGTGAGGCTGCAACAAAAGAGGCCAGCTGGACGGCCTGACAACCACAACCACTGCTGGAGAAGTGTTTGAACGGACCACAGACTGCAGATATACACAAAGTAAAAAGTATAAATACACTTGGCTATATGTGGAAACACCCCTGAAAAAAAACGAAGGCTACATTCAGAATTAATTACTGAACAAACATTACGGACTGTTTGAGACTATTTTACAGTGGTGGAAGAAGTATGCAGATGATATACTTAAGTGAAAATACTCCTCTACAAGTAATAGTGTTGCATTCAAAACCGTACTTAATAATAATAATAATAATAATAATAATTTCAATTTATATAGCGCCTTTCACGAAACCCAATGACGCTTAAGTCGAAGTCTTGGTTGTTATTATAACCTAAATGTACTTTAAGTATTAGAAAGTAGTCAAAGTGCAAATGTTCCCAGTCAGTTGTACCATTTATATTGTATAGCTGATCCAAAAAAGGGGTTTAAAATGTTTATTTAGCTTAAAAGGAAAATACTTCACCCCTCAGTATTCTTAGAACATTGGATATTCATCAATCTGAAATATAACTTTAGCTATCAGACAAATAAAGTTGAGTAAAAAGTACAACAATTCCCCTTTAAAATGTAGTTTAAAGTCGCATTAAAGATAAAGTAAAGAGTAAATGTACTTAGTTACCAGTGATGGAAAGTAACTAAGTACATTCACTC
Source organism: Pseudochaenichthys georgianus (assembly GCF_902827115.2). Taxonomy (NCBI): domain Eukaryota; kingdom Metazoa; phylum Chordata; class Actinopteri; order Perciformes; family Channichthyidae; genus Pseudochaenichthys; species Pseudochaenichthys georgianus. Next base: position 75,341 of record NW_027263115.1, read on the forward strand.
AAGTAGACTTGTCCTTTAATTGAGTATTTCAATTGTTCTACTGCAACATTTTGAATGCAGGACTTTTACTGTAACAGAGTATTCCTACACTCTGGTACTACTAACCTTCCTAAGCTTAAACATTAAAGTAGTGAAGTAAAAACTACAATATTTCCCTTTAAATTGTCCTGGAGTATTAGTACAAGGTGGCACTTCAAGGAAGTACTTCATATGTGTACTTAAGAACAGTACTTCAGTGAATGTTACTTCCACACTGCAGTTGGTAACGTTGTTAAAAATGTAGTCAAACAACTTTTTAGACACCAAACTCACCAAAGTTACGGTCGTCCTAATGCCGTTTCATCACCGGGGAGTTTCCGTTCCGGTTACCGACGGTGTTAGCTGTTTCTGGTGCTAAATGTTCCGGTAGTTTGATAGTTTTAATCGGCAGAGGAGTCTTAACACAAACAGAGAGAGGTCTGACTCTCAACGAACACCAAATGATCTGCGTGGAACCGTCAGAGGGAACTCTACCTACTTCCGGTACGCATTTCAAAATAAAGCTCGTAAATCCAGTGAAAGCATTTCATTGAAGGTAATATTAAGAGAAAGGTGATGAAGGCACACACAGTACTGATATTAAACAGCTTAAAACATTAAGAAGTGTATGGTTACACAGCTTTAAATCAGTGAAATCATTGTCGAAGAAGATATTAAATATGAATGTATTACATATTAAATTGTGTAACTTTTTTTATTATAATTTTCTTAATCTGAAATGTTATGCATGCTGTTTAGGTAACATTAAGCTGTCTTTGGCTCTTTTCTGCTGTAACAATGTAAATGTCCCCTCTGTGGGACTATAACGGTACGTCCACACGGCAGCGTTGCGTGCTTCAACGGAGACGCTTCCCATTCACTTTGCATTTTGGTGAGGTCACGCTTTGCCGAACTGCATTGTGGTTCCGTCGCTTCGCTTTGCCTTCGTTGCTCGCCTCGAAAGTTGCGAAAAGTTCAACTTTGGCCGCAGCATAGCGTTGAAGCTTGCCGGTGGGCGTGTCTGGCGTGCGTCCAACAACCAATCACATTAATCTCCCGCCCCGGACACACAAGCACGAGGTTTGATTGGCTAGAGCTTGTACTGGCATATTAATTGATAGGCTGGCGCTTCCGTCGACGCTTGAAAAGTTGAACATTTCTCAACTTTCGAAGCGAGCAACGGAGGCAAAGCGACGCGACGGAACCACAATGCAGTTCGGCAAAGCGTGACGTCACCCCATTCAAAGTGAATGGGAAGCGTCTCCGTTGAAGCACGCTGCCGTGTGGACGGGCCGTAAAGGTCTTCTAATTCTGATTACAGCAGATATATTATGTGTTGTATATATTATATTATATTGTCAGTGGTGTAAAGTCACCAAGTAGATTTACTCAAGTTCTTTACTTAAATACAACTTTCAGGTACTTGTACTTTACTTGAGTATTTCAATTGTTTGGCTACTTTGTACTTCTACTCCACTACAATTGAGAGATACATCGTGTACTTTAACGCCACTAGATTTATTTAATATCTTTAGATACTTTGCAGATTTTGTTTACTCAAATAAGTCATTTGACTTATGAACAAGATCTAAGTTCTGCCACTTCTGTTTATTATTCAATAGTGAAGAAATTGTCTTTCACAATAAAAGTTCTCCAATGCCTCTATTTACTTCGGTAGACATTAATGTTACAATATATATATATATATATATATATAATGCTTCTCCTTGTTTTCTCCCTTTTTAACCAACAAGTCAGCAGTAATATTTGTTTTGTTAGTCATTTGTTCTTCAACCTCAAATGTGTATCAAAAAGGTATGACTGGTTTTAATGCTGCTCTGATATTTTTTCATGGCCAAAGGGGAATCTCCGGCAGTGGCTCAGTCAGTTGGGGCTCGGACTGTGAGCCACAGGGTCGCTGGTTCAAGTCCTCGACCAGACCTACAATATGGAGTGTGGACTGCTACTTGGGCCGTTTCTCAATGTCGAGTACACATGCTGCAGAGCCACTATTTCAAGTAGTCATGGGCCCCGTCTCAGGTCAGTTAAATGAAATCCTTGCTTCCATCACTTGCGTCGTTTCCCTGCGTCTAGTCCCTCCCCCCAGGGAAGCATGGAGGGACGCAAGGAAACGAGTTTTAAGACTTTTTTCGACTGTCTTCCTAGTAGCTCTATAGCCCCGTTGTTACGTGCCGCAGTTGGTGCTTGTGTGTGTGGGTGTCTCTCTCTCCCTCTGATTGTCTCCAGGTGCAGCCTTTCCCCAGGTGCTCCCAATCCCCAATCAGCGCCCCATAAAGGACCTGAGGAAGGCTGCAGTCGTTCTCCCCTTCTCCCGCATGTGGGCAGCCTGTGTTGCTGTAGTGGCCTAGTTGAACCTGTGTTCTGGTAATTGTTAGGAGATGTGCTCCAGTGTGTCTTTGTGTATTGTTTTATGTTAGTCCCTTTCTTTTGAAAGAAAGTTGTCCTTAGTTAAGTTTGTTTTGCAATTTGGCTTTTGTATTAATTAAAACCTCACTTTGTGGCTTCAGCATTCAGTTTCCTCTTCTCTTTCTCTCGGCTGGATATTTTGTGTGTTGTTACTTCCTTTTGTACCCCTAGATTCAGAAGGGAGCCTAACATGGGGGCTCGTCCAGTCTTTCAGAAAAAGAGTGAGTATTTGTTTGTGGTTTATTGTGTTTGGTAGCATTGACTTCCTCAGATAGGGGAGTGTCTAGCTGGGCTGACTCAGTCTTTCCTTCAGGCACTCATTTTTTATTTTGCCTTTTTTATTTTTGGGGTAATCCTGGGTGGGGATGTATTCCCTGTTGGGGGCAGGCGTTTCAGGGTTTCTGCCGCTGATGTTTGCCTTTTTTTAAAGTCGCCTCGAGCCCGGCACGCTCCAGAAGAGAGGTAGGTAAGTTGTGGTAGGCAGGATCTGGGGAAGCTTGCTATTTGAAAGAGTCTGTTTGTGTAGCCTCAGATATTTTTGCCTGTTGTTGAGTGAGGTGATTTAAAGGTGGGGTAGGTAAGTTTGAGAAACCGGCTCGAGATCGCTAGAATTTGAAAATACACAACTGGAGAAAATCTGCCACTTCCTTATAGAGCCCCTCCTCCAACACACACGAACGCGCACATGACCAATGAGGGCACGAGATAAGTTTGTGATACCTGACAGGCAGGTAGGCCATATGGTTGTACTTTTTACAGTATTACGGCTTCTACAGATGACTTTTTTGTATGGATTTTTTGTCAAAGCACTTCAGATATTCATTGCTATCGCGATGTTAAGAGCATTCCATGGAATATAACAAAGTGTATCTCGAGCCGGTTTCTCAAACTTACCTACCCCTCCTTTAAGTGAGTGTTGAAAATGAGTTTGTGGGTTTTAGTATGGCCTCCCTTGTGTTGAGGGATTCCTCTCATACTGGTTCTAAATTAGATGTTAGGTTGAAAGTGAGGTTAGCTCGTCTGGGAGAAGGAGGAGCGAGAGTTTCAGCTCCGGAGGGAGCTGGAGATCAGGAAGTTAGATGCAGACACAGCTTTCAGGATGCGTCAGCTAGAGCTGCAGACAGGTTCAGTTGGTACCTCTTCGGGTACACAGCCATTGTCAGGTTCTGCTGCTGCTTTTGATGTTGGTAGCAACATTCAGCTGGTCCCTGTATTTCGGAAGTGGAGATTTTCTTTGGTGCATTTGAGCGCATTGCCGCTGCTCTGCGCTGGCCAGAAGACGTGTGGGCCATACTTGTACAGTGCAAGCTAGTCGGCAAGGCTCAGGAGGCTTGCTCTTCTCTTTCTGTCGAGGATTGTATGGTGTATGCAGTGGCGACTGGTCATTAGGGGCAGGTGCCACCTAGTGTCAGCAGAAAGTATTAAAAATAATGATTACAATACAATTAATTAAAAAATATTTTAAGATCATGTTTAATCATCTGATTCGTCTGTACATTGCTGTTGTAGTCTGTGTTCTTCTAATTAGTGTCTACAGTGTGTGCCTATTGAGCTTTTTAGAGCCATGTGGGACAAAACCCGATCCTGCCCCTCCCTCTCCCTGTTTAAGTCAATGGTGACTGTAAAAACTACACTGCGCATGCTCAGAGTATTGTCCTATTTAATGTGTGTGGCAAAAAAATAATGGGCATAGTGCTGCCATCCCCACCATACGTCATCTCACATAATTCAGAGCTGATTGGCTGTAAGTACGTGTGCCGCGAAAAGTGTGGTGTGTGAAGAGGAGACGAGAGAGCTGCAGTGACGCGTCCTAAAACCCGGAAGTAAGCTGCGCATGGCTTCCCTCGACAAAAAAGCAATGAGATTTCTCCATAGGATTTTAGAAAATAGCTCAAAATAAGATCTGTGGGAAACAAACCTGTTAGATAAATGCACGTTTTGTTCAGCCGGTTAATATCCACATGTCTACCCTACTTTTATAATTTTCCAATCAAAAATCTATTGATTAGATTACATTTATGATAGACTTTTGAAACTACAAGAAGATAAGGAGGACTTTTACAAAAAAGTAAGAGATTTTTGTCCAGAAGGATAGGCAAATGGACTTCATCTTCAAGTCAACGTAAGACTGCAATTTTATTGAAAATGGGATCTTACTAAGAGAGAACAATTCAATATTTAAATGATACAATTACATGTTTTGGGTATCTTTCTGTTGAACTGTCGGTTTAAAATTAATTGAAGCATCAGACTAAAGAGGCTTTTGAAAATAATATATTTTGATTTAGGTCAAAATATAATATTTGTAAACCTGAAGAGTCAGTGCCAGTGCCTCACCAGCCATGAACCTCACTGCAGAAGCTTATATATAGACATCTACGTTGTTTGTGCCCCACCACCTTTGTAGAAACGCCACTGGGTGTATGACAAAGTGAAAGGTGCTGTTCTCAGGGCATACTGTATGAGCTTGTGCCTGAGGCCTACAGGCAGCGTTTCCGTGGCCTGAAGAAAACGTCTGGCCAGACTATATGTGGACTTTGCGAGGGAGAAGAAAATCCTCTTTGACAGGTGGTGTAGAGCTTGTAAAGCTGATGACATTACCTCAATGTGTGAACTAATGATGCTGGAGGAATTTAAAAACGGTTTTCCAGAGCGTACTGTAGTTCATTTAAATGAGCAAAAAGTATCTACCCTTCAGCAGGCTGCCACTCTAGCAGATGAGTTTGCACTTACACATTAAAGTGTATTTTCCCAGCGTGATCCCCCTCATCAAGAGTGTGATTCCCCTCAGCGACATTTTTACCATCGAGCTCGTGCCACATACGTTCCCCGTGCCAGTTTTCCAGTTTCAGGTCCCAAGCCAGAAAAGCGTTGTTTCTTTTGTCATAACCCGGTCATTTGATATCAGACTGTGCAGCTTGGAGGCGAAAGCAGGCCACCACGATGGCGGATGAGGAAGGGCTTGTGCTATCACACAGTGGTGTTTTGGCTCAGAGCGATTCTCCTCATCGTGTTGGTTTCCGGAAAGCTCGTAACAGGCGTGCCACACATGCTCATTCTGCTTCTCTTCCAGGACCCAAGAAAAAGAGATTGTGTTTCTTTTGTCTTGATCCTGGTCATCTAGAGGCAGAGTGTGTAGCTCGGAAGGAGCAGGTGGCAGCTGCTCTGGACAAGCCAAAAGACCGGCACCCGGTTGCGATGCGACAGAGTGGTGAGGTGCAGTTAAGTTCTGCATCCGTCTGTGACAGCACTGTGGGTGTTTCCGTCTCCGAAGCGGTGGGTGCATAGGCGGAGTTTGACATTTGCGCTTGGGGGGGCAAACCTTTTTTTACTGACGTCAGTACACAGTCCCAACTATCGCGTGGGGTGCTACGGATACAGTAGCAATAAAACCAGCGTTCACCGCACTGAGTATGACTTTTCCACATACGAACACAACTCGTCTCGTCATGCACGCCTCATGCCCGCCGTACACACACACACTTCAGATTTGTATTGTAACAATCATTATATCACATATATTGATATACGAAATATTTGTATTGGAACAGTTTTAGAAGTAGTAATGCTGTAACATATTTCAGCCACTAGGGGGGGCAATGCCCCCTGACCCCCGCAAAATCCTCCTATGGGTGGGTGTGGACCTAGCTCAGAGCGATGTGGATCTGTGTTCCATGTGATGTGTGTAGTGTGTTCCATGTGATGTGTGTTCCATGTGATGTGTGTATTGTATTCCATGTGATGTGTGTTCCATGTGATGTGTGTAGTGTGTTCCGTGTGTAGTGTGTTCCATGTGATGTGTGTGTTCCATGTGTTGCTCCGGTGTTGGCTGCTGGTGAGCAGTATAAGGTGTGTTTTATGGGGGGGGTGTTACGTGCCGCAGTTGGTGTGTGTGTGCTTGTGTGTGGGTGTCTCTCTCTCTCCCTCTGATTGTCTCCAGGTGCAGCCTTTCCCCAGGTGCTCCCAATCCCCAATCAGCGCCCCCATAAAGGACCTGAGGAAGGCTGCAGTCGTTCTCCCCTTCTCCTCTGGCTGCATGTGGGCAGCCTGTGTTGCTGTAGTGGCTCCTCTGTGTGAGGCCTAGTTGAACCTGTGTTCTGCTAATTGGTAGATGTGCTCCAGTGTGTCTTTGTGTATTGTTTTATGTTAGTCCCTTTCTTTTGAAAGAAAGTTGTCCTTAGTTAAGTTTGTTTTGCAATTTGGCTGGTGAGCCTCTTTACTTTTTTATTAATTAAAACCTCACTTTGTGGCTTCAGCATTCAGTTTCCTCTCCTTTTTCTCTCGGCTGGATATTTTGTGTTACTTCCCTTTGTACCCCTAGATTCAGAAGGGAGCGTGACACCCGTCCACGGGTAACGTTTCCACGTCAGGTGTTCTGTATGCTCGCAGCAACACACGAGTTAACTACATTATACAAACACGGGTTAATGATTAGAGGTAGCTGAGTTATTTATTTAGTTAAAGTTTCAGCTATTCTGTTTACAGTTCTGTCATCACATTATTTAATACCATTTGTTAAAACATTGTTGTTTCTTTTGATGTGAAATATTATGCATTTAATTTAAACACAAATTAATTTAGTTTTGTTCACAATATGTTTAGTTAGTTTACCTTATTTTTTCTCTCCAAAATAACCGATAAGAGTATACCGTTAAAAGACCGGACCGATAAGCGGTATCGATAAAAGTAGTATACCGTTAAAACCTTAACGATACCCATCCCTACTCCGGGTACTACTCTGCATGTGCGACCATTAAAGAGGGTCTCATCCCTCCCAATTCAATCTTTAGTACAAATAAATGTGTTCTTGATTATTTCCAAAATTAGTAAAAGCAAATTGAAATGGCTTTGTAAATGTCGCTTGGCTATAGTTTCATTTTACAACGGCAGATAATGTTCTGATCTCGTAAATCCAAGTCTGCTCAAGATGCTTGTTGTCAAAATGAAATAAATCAATGATCAAGAATACTGCTGCATCCATTAACTTTCCATAAGCTTTGCTGCTGTCATAATAATTAGGGTCTATTCCGAAATAATCTGAGCTATGATGTTACATTATCATTCGGGGACCCTATCGAAGTGTTCTTACTGCTTTTAAATCCAGGCTGAAGAGATTGATATATTACAATTGTGCACATGGTTTAGGTGTCCGGGACCCTGAGAAGTGTTAACAAAATACATAGGAGTCGGGGACCCTATCGAAGTGTTAAAAATAGGAGTCTGGGACCCTATTGGAAAGGAGAAAAAAGAAGAATAGGGCAAGAAATGAGTGTTAAGAGCAAAGGATCTTAAACTGCACTGTAACTTTTATTCATGTATTTTTTCTTTTAATATTTATTTTATTATCTTTGTTTTTAAATGCCATTTTCTGAATGTCTTTCATTTTTGTAGAGCACTTTGAATTGCCTTGTGTTGAAAGGTGCTATATAAATAAACTTGCCTTGTGTACTTTGTCATATAGCTTACACGCATAGCTACAGTTTGCTAACATGCAAAGCAGGACAGCCAGCGGGGCAGTTCAACTTTGTGACACTTTCTTAGAGTACTTGAAGGATAGTTTAAAAATACTGCAATACTAACTTTCCACTAAAAAGTAACAAATAAATAAAGGGTACATTGTATTGTTTTTATTCCTCATCATCTTCTTCACACTAACAGCTCTTGATGGGTAGATCTGGTGATAATGTGATGTCCTCCCTCAGATGTCCTGGATGTATAGAGGTTTCATGAAGCTTGCAGTGTGACAGGCCATCGAGTGTTAGTCGTGAAATCACTGTAAAGTTGGCTACATGTGGTTTTTTAGTGAGCTAAGGCCTTAAAACAACTTACTTATTTGATTAAATGATTTAAACGATGTCTAAAAAGTAGTTTATAGTGAATATTTTGTCGAAAAACCCCACTGTATTCAATTATTTTAATCCCTCGAGTGAGATTAATTAATTTGGGCATTGAGGTTAATTAAATATACGGTTTGAACAAGTCTCACAGGGAACTTAAACATCTAAATATATATCATTTAATATAATTAAAAAAATAGTAATTATAATAATAAAATAGTAATAAAATAATGATTATAATACACACATATAATACTATTCATAATAATAATAATATTCAGGTTAATAACTTTAATAAAACCAATTATCCTGTAATAATAATAATAATGACATAAGTAGCTCTAAACATGGGTGTGTAATATGATTAATAATAATGTAAACAAATTGTACATTGTTCTCACATTTGTACATGTCCTTAAACAACCCAAAAACCTACATGTATGTACTGTTGCTCCATTAACCACCATAGGAGGACCCGTGTTGGCAGCACACATGGGCAGCACACATGGATCATGACACGGATGTATAATAAGAACACTCCCCCAAAAAAGCACGCAAGCAGTAGTGATGGAAATTCCGGATCATTTGGCTCGGCTCACCAAGAAGAGCCGGCTGGTTCGCGACCGACACATCACGAGCAAGCAGTATTACCGGAAGCCAAGCGCCTCCAGAAGCTCACAGCACCACCGGGAGACCCAAAGAGAGACACGAGGACCCGGTCCAGACCCTCAGGTGAGCCCCGTTCTTATTACCTGTTGTTACCTAAACGTGGTGTTTTTCTGAATGGAGCTTCTGAATGGGGACCAGTCTAAAGACACGTGGTAGTGGGTACTTTCACTCTGTGAAGGCGCCAGAAAGAGAGGAAGGCGCCGGCGGGTAAATTCAATTTCCCCCTATGAATTTAAAGTTATTCTTAGTTTGAATCTAATATATAAACATGTTAGGCTTCTATAACCGGATTTACTATATGTAATATGCACACTAACCGATATGTTGAGATAAACGTGACTTTTCTGTCTGCTTTTATTTTTTAGATTTGACTTATTCTGTTCAGAAACACTGCTGCTGTTCAAAAGATTAATAATAACAACGATTGTAAACAAGCCAGATTTAATTTATTATAAAAAAGCGTGTGGGTTATGTTTCGTTTACTGTAGGCTATACATAGTAGGAGTCGATGTTGACATAAACAGACATCATAATCTAAAAAGTTGATTTTGTATTTTATGTGTGTAGAAAAAAATCGATACTGTCGCAATAGCTCTTGTTTATCTGTATTTGTTTTAAAACACATGGTTATAACAATAATGACCAAATTATAAGTCGTAATATAATGTTTATATTAGATACAATTAAGTCATTATCTCAACCTTTTATGTATACGTCTCGAGCTATCAAACACAAATCACTCACGTGTATATTAGTTTGCAGCTTTGACAGACATATAACGTGTTTTAATGATGTCACAAATCATTAATACTAATATAGCCGAACTGTCAGTTGGAGCCCAAATCGCACGAAAAGTATTCCGCATGTTATAACCATAGACTGTATGTCATAACAAGCCATCCAGATTACATTTAGCCGCCAAATAGAAGAGACAGTTGGCGGAATTAAAGCCGGTTCCTCCATGTGGAGTTTACGGGAAGTGACGTAGTGCCGCGTCACTACCCAAACGGACTATTTTAAGCAAATGAAATAGTTAATAGTAAGATGTACAGGACTATAAACTAATATTATCGTTTTTTATTTATATTGATTTATTTTCTAGTTTTCTTTCTTGTAATTTGTATTATTCTTATTGTTAAAGCATGTTGTTACTGTTTTATTTAATATAGGTTTCAATTTTGTATTGTATAATTCATTTTGTCTTATGCCTTCCTTTATTTTACCGAGAGGGATCAATATTTGTTGTTGTTATTATTATTGTTTTCCTATAACACCTTTTACCTCCTTGTGTCGCTTGAACGGTTATATATTTGTTGTCAGTCCATTAAAAATCTGCATTATTATTATTTTACTTAACTCAAAGTATAAGATCTTAGTGAAAAGAAGAGTAAAACAAATATAATTTCAGTTTTACAATATGATGCAATGCAATCTGTCTAACAATGTGTTTTTAAAATAAATGCAGCAGATTAAAACAGTCATTATGTATCAGTAATACTAATAGAAATATCTTACTATATGCTCAATGCGTCTCTCACTTCAACAATCCGTACTGTACTTAAAAATAATAATGCAGCTTGTAAAATGGAGTAGTTTTAGATATTGTTACCGCACACCCACGGCAAAGGTTAGCATTGGTATTTCGTGTAGGTCTAATAATCATTGGACGAACCACCATGGAGGCCAAAGACTAGTGAATGAGTCAGTTGATGAAAGCATGTCCTGTAATCACATCCTGCTGGCTGTTTATTTAAAGGCTTCTCTTGACTTTAGAGCAGGCACGTGACAGAAGCAACAGGATGACGATGAGTCCCCCCGCAGATCGGTGAGTTTGAGGCTTTGTTTTTACTTCTGGATATATAAACTAAACGTGTAAAGATCGGGGTTGTAAAAGTATTTTTGTTTCCGCAGCGGCCAGGCTGTAGGCCTCATCATCTTCGTGCTCGGTTTGGGAACTCTGCTGCCGTGGAACTTCTTCCTGACGGCCTCAGAGGTTTCTACAACTCTGATAACTGATATCAACTGATAAAACATTGAGGGATTATTTAGCAAAAACACACAAAAACAACAACTTGAATTTTACATTGCACTCACGGGAATATCAATCACTGGGGTTGGTCAATTCATTGTAAGAAGGGCTTGTTTTTTTGCACATCAACACAAATTGAGCTTCATGTGTGCTAGAAATCTGAATTAACTTGGTGTTAAAAATGTCCTTTCCATTTTCCCCACAAACCAAGGTCTTTAAATGTTTTGTTTTATCAGTTCAAAACCCATAATGATGCAGTTTAATTTGAAATGAAATATTTAAAAAGCAGGAATTCTCCATATTTCAGAGGCTGACATCAGACTTATTTGTAATGTTTGCATGGAAACTAAATTAAAAATGATTAAATAATCGAGTTACTCCACACAGGTTCCCCCTCTGTCATTATGTTTTAAAATAAAACATGTTAAATCATTCTTCTTTTCCTCTTTGTTAAAGTACTTCAACCAGCGCCTCGAATCAAACGTCACCTCCAATGGCTCCTCAGCTGCTAAAGACTACAACTACGACAGCTGGATGGCCTTGCTCTCCCAGCTGCCCCTGCTGCTGTTCACGCTGCTCAACTCCTTCCTGCATCACTGGTGAGCTCCTGCAGCAGATTCGCATGAGGCTGGAGCCTGGACGCGTATACACATGTACATGTCGGCCAGGAGGGTTGAGCTATAGGTCGTCCTTGATCAGTGTTGGAAGAAGTACTCGGATCATGTACTCAAGTGGTTGGAAAAAGTCCTGCATTTCAAATATTACTTTGTACAAAAGTATTAGCATCCAAATATACTTAAAAGACCAAATACTCGTTATGTTTAAAGGCCCATTTCAGAATCATATATATTCAGGGGGTCTTAAAAAGTATTCAAAGTTGATAAATCAATTTAGTGAAAATTAAGGCTATTAAACGGCATTTTCCACTGCTTGATAGCGCGCGAAGGTCCGTTTGCGCCGGTTGCTAAGCAACATCGTTATGGGGAAATGCAAGTCAATCATCACTCCTCTCTGGTCACTTGGTGCTGTGAGAGGACATCACTGTATTCGCCTGCGAGTTACATCCGCAGGGAGGTTCGGTTCAGTTCCATCACATAGTGTAACCCCCCATTTCAATCACAGTAACTATAACGGCGTTACTGAATGGAAATAGGTAACTAGTAACGCTATTAGTTACCGCAAAAAGTAGTCCCAACACTGTTCATATCACACTGATATCACATCATCAATCAGATCATCGATCATATAATATCACAATATGTCCTTATCTGAGTCAGCTGAGCCGTATCTGGCCGTGCAACACTCAGTCACAGTGTCACATACTGTATGCAGACGTATTATTTTAAGCAACACATTAAGTTGACGAAACACTCAACTCAAATGTAATTAAAGTCAGATCCGCTCGTGTCTTAGATGGGGCAGTATCATAAAACTGTTTTCAAACACTCGGTAGTTTATTTTTTAACCAGTTGTTCTGTATTCTCCTTGCAGGTGCAGCTCTGTGGCTTGTATCCTGGATTATATGTTTAAGTCATGGATGTTCAAAGTTCATATTTATCTAATATTAGTTTACTTTTCATTAATGAAGTATGAAGCTGCGCTGTCAGTACACTTGTCCCTGTTTGTGATTGGTCAAATGTAGCTAACCCCGCCCCTTTCACGTGAACGCGCTCTCAGCTGGAGAGAGCAGCCCTGGCTTGATTTACCGGGTTGATAACCAGCGTCGTAGGACCGCTTAGCGAGATCTCGTTTGTTTGGGTTAGTTTAGATCACTCAAACGTATCCAGGGTCTGTTGAACTGGCTTCGTAGTGCACAGGGCACAGGTGGCTAGCAGCGCTAATGTCAAAGACACACACATTATACTTAACACGGTTCGTACGGTCATTGAAAACCTGGAAAAGTCATGGAAATTCAAAATGCAAATTCCAGGCCCTGGAAAAGTTCTGGAAAACAATATTTTTCCCAAAGTTTTGGAAAAGTCATGGAAATGTAACTAAAGTTGCGTCAAATATAATTTACATTTTATCTCATCGCCGAAATAATCTGCGGTCGCCAGCTGTTATGTGCCATCATGACACGCATGGTGTTATTTTTTTATATATGAAGCGCGAGCTGTGTGCTCGAGTCTTCCTGCCTGTCGGCTGAACTCTGCTGCTCCGGTATGAGGGTCAGCTACATTATCTACGGTGCGTTCGTTAACTGTGCGGAGTCACTGTGGCACAGACTGGGCCGCTGGTGAACAGCTGTTAGAACGGCCGGTCAGGTGTTCAGAGCAGAGCGGCAGAGCGTGATGTGAACTGAAAAGTTTTTCTGTCACATATCATTAAGGAATCGTTGAGCTAGCTAGCATACATTGTCACTATCTGCTAACGTTAGCTTTAGCCTTCGTTTTCTAATAGTTTTTTTCATAGGCTATAAACAGAGGTGGTATAAGTATAGATATTGTGCTAGAGTAAAAGTAGAAGTACTCAGATCTTGTACTTTAGTAGAAGTACTCGGATGTTGTTCTTAAAAGTAGAAGTACTCAGATCTTGTACTTAAGTAAAAGTACTCAGATCTTGTACTCGAGTAGAAGTACTCAGATCTTGTACTTTAGTAGAAATACTCAGATATTGTACTTTAGTAGAAGTACTCGGATGTTGTTCTTAAAAGTAGAAGTACTCAGATCTTGTACTTGAGTAAAAGTAGAACTACTCAGGTCTTGTACTTGAGTTAAAGTAGAAGTACTCAGAAAAGTAAAAGTACTCAGATCTTGTACTCGAGTAGAAGTACTCAGATCTTGTACTTTAGTAGAAATACTCAGATATTGTACTTTAGTAGAAGTACTCAGATCTTGTACTTTAGTAGAAGTGGAAGTACTCAGATGTTGTACTTGAGTAAATGTAGAAGTACTCAGATCTTGTACTTGAGTAAATGTAGAAGTACTCAGGTCTTGTACTTGAGTAAAAGTAGAAGTACTCAGATCTCGTACTTGAGTAAAAGTAGAAGTACCAGAGTGTAGGAATACTCTGTTACAGTATAAGTCCTGCATTCAAAATGTTACTCAAGTAAAAGTACAAAAGTATTATCATCAAAATATAGTTAAAGTAGCGACAGTAAAATTGGATTGGTCCATTTCAGAATAAAATATGTGATATGTTTTATAATGATTGATCATGAAAGTGTTCTCAGAGCTGGTGAAGGTGCAGCTAGTTTGAATGGCTTTGTAGACTGCAGGGTAGCTGGTGGATTCACTCCAGGTGGAACTAAAGTCTGATTCAACACTTGGTTAGATTTCACATCATTCATCCACATCTGTGAAGTAACTAAAGGTATTAATACATGCAGTGGAGGAAAAGTACACCATGTTCCTCTGAACTGTAGTGGAGTAGAAGTACACCATGTTCCTCTGAACTGTAGTGGAGTAGAAGTACACCATGTTCCTCTGAACTGTAGAGGAGTAGAAGTACACCATGTACCTCTGAACTGTAGAGGAGTAGAAGTACACCATGTACCTCTGAACTGTAGAGGAGTAGAAGTACACCATGTACCTCTGAACTGTAGAAGTACAAAGTAGCAAAACATTGAAATACTTAAATAAAGTACAAGTATCTCAAAATTGTACCCACGTATAGTACTTGTTGAGTTTATGAACATAGTTACTTTACACCAGTGGCTATACAGATAAAAAGACTAAGCCTTGCACAGAGGCATGAAAATACATTTTCAAAATGCTCAACAGTGCTGTCAAAATTATAAACTGACTGCTACACAATTCAAATAAATGCTTTTATATATTTCTATTAGATGTGACTCTGTTATTATTAACACTGCTGCTTTAGTTGTTCTGATTGCTAAAATCATCTGTTATTCCTCATTTTAAAGCCGATATTCCGTGGGGTCGGGGGGCTCGGGTCCTTGTCACCTTTTTCATACCTGATGAGTTTGCATCCCTGACTACAGTTGCTTTAGCGTGTAGAAGCTAGTAAGCCTACTATTGGATTTGTTTTAGATAGGCACTACATGTTTCATATGCAGACCTTATTTTCCCGTTCCATGTTCAAATAAACCATTTTCAGTGGTAATTTTTGTTTGGTCATGGAAAATGAGGTAAAGGTCATTGCGAAGTCATGGAAAAGTCATTAAAAATCATTGATGAAAAAGTGTATGAACCCTGACTTAAGCAATAGCTCCGCGTCGGGCCGAACCACGCCCCTTAGCTGTGATATAATGAGCATATATCACGGCCTGAAGTGAGCTATTGCTTTTATAAAACGGTTACCAAGTGTGGCAATATGAGAAAAAAAAGACACACTCTAATTTAAATAGTTTTTATTAGTAAATAATGATGTTCAAAATAAAACAGTCCCTCCGTTGCCTTCTGCGCGAAACATAGTGCGAGGTGGTTGCTATGCAACAACACTAACAGCTAGCGAACATATTAGACAGAGCGTTGATCCATTATTTGGCTATTTATTTACATTCATGTGTTTGTTGCCGTTTGTTGTGCACCCACTGAAAACCTGTCCAGCATCAGCAGCATGGCTTACGAGGTTACTTGTTGAGGTTGAGGTTGTTCTAGCTGTTGCTTGGCGTGGTGAGAATATTGCTCCACTTTCTCCGGTCCCTGAGATTGGGCTTCCAGTAGCTCTGGAGAGAGCTTTCGCACCTGTGGCCACTAACGGTCATCATGTCTCTGCTTTGTTTCAAGACCCGCATCAGAAAGCTTTTGAATGGTGGTACTTCTCCAGTTGGTCTGCCTGCTCTTCACGTAGCTCTGCATGTCGTCGTTTAGGTGCTTTTTTTTTCTGGAGATAGGCACTGCTCAATCCACTCCTCCATAGTAAGACCCCCCGGAGGTCGAAGTTAATCTTAAATGTTTCCATCTTATGCTTTGTAAGTTTGTTCCGTAACAGAAGAAATGTACACTGAATATGTTTTGCCGTTTGATGTGTATGTCTGGACCGCTGCGTAAAAAGGAGGGTTTCTGCCCCGTTACTTCTCCGCTGCTTCCTTGTTCCAGTATGAAAAGCAAACTGCAGGCAGTTTGCTTTTCAGCCCAGCGGTATAATGTTTTTCTCAGACGCGGAGGGATACTGACTTGTTGTGAAAAGTAACTTACAATTCTACCCGTGGTATACGCTCAGTATATCACGGCTAAGAACCAATCAGATTTCTTGATTTGACTTGTCCGTTTTATAAATTATATTTTTATTTTACCAGGATGCAGTTACACAAATATTTGGGAAGGCTTAGCCTTCCCTTGCCGACAGCACCCGCTGTGGAGCTTATGAGGGAATGAGTAGCAGGGGAAGGGAATGAGCCGATTGCAGGATCTGGGAGGACCGGAGAGTTTATTGATATGCAAAACCTATGAATGTGTTGAACTTGTGACAGAAGTATAATGTAGGACAAACTGAGAACGTTGGTACAATTACCTCAAAACAGACTTATGTACTTTATCCTACTTCCCACCATTGTCATCTTTATATCTCACACTGCAGTAATATGTAGTAAGACTCTCACCTTCGGAGTCCACATGTGATGTCCCCCTCAGGGACAGTAGCATTTATGTCGTCCTATGAACTAACGGCTGAGGTCTCCTCTCTCGTCTCTGCAGGGTGAGGCCTCGTCTCCGTGTCGCCTTCAGTTTCGTCCTCATCTTCCTCCTCTTCTCCCTCAACGCCGCTCTGGTTCGAGTCCCGATGCAGCCGGACACCTTCTTCTCCGTCACCATGGCCACCATCTGGTTCATCAACAGTAGGTCATATTATTATTTAGTAAAATAATGGATTCTTGTTCGTATAAATGGATAAATAATGGTCGATATGTTTCAACTCTCTCAGATCTTTCATGTATTATAATGAAAAAACAAGTCAAATGATCAATTAGTTTGAAAATGTAACGGTCTCTATAATGATTTTAATGATGTGTGTGTGTGTGTGTGTGTGTGTGTGTGTGTGTGTGTGTGTGTGTGTGTGTGTGTGTGTGTGTGTGTGTGTGTGTGTGTGTGTGTGTGTGTGTGTGTGTGTGTGTGTGTGTGTGTGTGTCTCTGTGTGTGTCTCTGTGTGTGTCTCTGTGTGTGTGTGTCTCTGTGTGTGTGTGTGTGTCTCTGTGTGTGTGTGTTTCTGTGTGTGTGTGTGTTTGTGTGTGTCTCTGTGTGTGTGTGTGTGTGCAGTGGCCAGTGCGGTGCTGCAGAGCTCCCTGTTCGGGGTGGTGGGTCGGTTCCCCCCGCGGTACAGCACTCTGTTTATGAGCGGTCAGGGTCTGGCCGGACTCTTCGCTGCCCTCGCCATGCTCTTCTCCATCTTACGTGAGTAACAACCGAACACACGCTGCATATTTATATTTCGGGAAACTACATGTGACAAGTTGCCATTTTCCCATGACTCTAACATCCAATCAATGCTTTTTATAATATATAGATTTGTAACATAACACTTCAGACGTTTTCACTCAATCCTAACATTTTTTTTAAATAATGGAAACGGCTGTTGACTTTTTGATAGGTGCACAAAGAAATATATATATTTTTTAATTTTTAAATCTCAAAACACGAGTGAATGTAAGGAACAGGCTGGTGCAATAATTTCATTCATTATATTTATCTCATTACATTTTATATAATTTCATTTTCATTACTTTCCTTATTGCTTAATGTCGTCCATACATTAGCATGATGCAAACTAATCGGCTCATAAAGTATGAATGAAACGAGATGAAGAATATGCTACGAAATAGCATCATATATTAATGCCTTTATTTTACATCAGGCGAAAGATCTTCAGGGGGTCCGCGGGGTCTTAAAAAGTATTAAAAGTTGATAAATCAATTTAGCGAAAATTAAGGCTATTAAAAAGAATTAAAAAGTATTAAACGGCATTGTCCAAGGTATTAAGAAGGTCCACAGCAACGACAACATGAAACACCCTTTAATTTACTGAAACAACATGTCGGGAAACCCCCTCAAGGCGGCCCTATGCATAGCGTGCCATAAAATGCTGCTTCTTATTTTAAGTTTCGTTGCCTTGCTCCGCTCTGTGGGGGGGGTTATCGGCTGGTGGACTACCTGAGAGATATACAGCAGGAGAACACGCCATCCACCGCGGATAATAAACAGAATGGCGACCATGACAACCATGCTCTGGGGTCTTCTTCGCTGCTGTTGGTGTATTTTGTGGCGGCAGCAGCGCCACTTACAGGCCTGGCATATGTACTACAGCGTTTCCAGCATTTCCAGCGGTCTAGTGTGAACGGACACGTTAATGAATCGAATGCGTGTGAATGTGTTTTACTGTATGCGTCCTCGTGGGGCCGGGGTCTAAGCCAAACTATATCCGGTCACAGAGATCTGCTATTTTAAAGTAAGGGCAACACATATCGACCCTAAATATAGTCTATATTAAGAACGAGACAAGTCTTAACATATATATCGTTTTTTGTAAACATATGACCAATGTGTGAGGGTGATGACGTCAGAGCATCGTCCTATGTGCCGGGCTTAGCCCCGGACAGCCCCAGCCCAATTTAACCCCTGGGTATTTGTGAGGGAGCTCCTGTATGGCATTACCCCGCTGAAGCTCATGAAGTTTAATATATTTCATAGTTCAAAGTTTTGTCAATTGTTTTGTTTATTGGTCAAATACTGGTTTGTACTGGTTTCTGATGGTTTCACTGGAATGAAAGAGCACAGAAGCAGCAAAGCAGCATGCTGCATTAACCCTGACCTTCACAGAGAGGTTGAAGTTCATGTGGAGAGGAGGCTTCAGTCGTCTGTCTGCACTCTGTTTAGTTGTGCTATCTTACAATCAATATAGTCAATGTGAGGTAAAGTGTGTCGCCAAGGTAACCGGTTAGAACTCGAAGTGGCGATGAGGTCTTAAAATGTATGGAAAGGGTCTTAAAAAAGGTCTTAAAAGGTTTTAAATTTGACTTCAGGATTCCTGCATATACCCTGAACTTACAAAAAGTAATAAGTAACTTTGTTTTTGCGATTTACCTTTGATGAATGTGCCGGTCATTTGAACAGGTAATCATGTGATCTCGTGGTCTATAAAGAGTCAGATAATATTGAAAATGCCCTCAGAAATGCCCCAAAACAATGACTCTTCACTTTCGAGAAGCATCGCCTCGTCATGTGTTGTTCTGCATGTCAACAGATACGAGCTCTGAGGCTGACGCAGACAGGAGCTCGGCAGCGTTGGGTTATTTCATCACTCCCTGTGTGGCGACTCTGGGGACTCTGCTGTGTTTCCTGCTGCTGCCACACCTGGTGAGGGCACACACACACACACACACACACACACACACACACACACACACACATGAGAACACCTAAATACCCTGCTGCTTCTGTCAATTCTACAAATGAAAATTATGAATCTCTCCCTGAAGTCCTTTGAAGGGCGCATCCTGTGATGTCCAGGTTCATATCAGTATTTTGTCTCATACTGCCTGTGCTGCAGCTCCTCTTTTCACCCTCTGTCTGAAACCAGAGCCCAGTCTGCTCTGATTGGTTAGCTGGCCGGCTCTGTTGTGATTGATCAACCGCATAGGGATGTCCCGCCCCTTAGCCTATCACGTATAATGTGTTGGAGCGCTAGCCAATAGAAGCGTGAGTGTTACATGGTGATGTCACTTTCACAGAAGTAACATTTGACAAAATCAGCCGAATCATTACTACTATTGATGAGTACTTTTCTTTTCATTTAAAGGCTTTAGACGAAACCCTACACACTCCGAATTTCTGAAAGATTATATTTTAATAAAACATTATAATCTCGTGACGATGTCGACTCTCCTCTGCAGGAATTTGCTCGTTTTTTCCTGAACAAACATCAGTCGCAGAGCGTGGAGACGACACTGGAGCTGTGCGGCCCCACAGGTCGGTCCCTACACTCTCACTCTGCAACATAATCATGTCAGGGGTTTAAATTATTATTTTCAAGATGTTTAAGTCAATGTACACAACTTGAATATCTTCATATATCCATTTCTACTTTTAATATTTTTTCAATTGGGCTTGACTATAAAATACCATCCATCTTCTGCCGCTTGATTAATTAAATGTTGCATTTAGAAATGACTTAAGTTAAATGTAGCTTGGAAGATAGGAAACATCTGTCCAATAAATAGCAAACAAGTATATCAACAGTAAGTCACTGATTTATTTATATTGCACATTGTACTCATGAAAGGGCATCAACATAGTTTAGCATTCAGCACAAAAACTTAAAAACAACAGAAATCAAGACGACGTCTGATAAGATTTACATTTTAATGTTGACGCCCACTTACTCGGCGAAGCTCGAATTTACAAACAGCTATTAACGCTGGCTGAGTCACTGACACATTTACATTTATTTCCTTTCAAAAGACAAGCAAGTGTTAGAAAACGGCTCCAAACACCAGGAGGCCAACGGGAAGCTCTCCAACGAGCCGGAGGGCGATCAGGAGCGTTCGTCCGTCCTGCAAGTCTTCAAAAAGGTGAGTTTTGTATTTATTTAACACGTTGTTGTCCAGGTGCTAAAAGACAGCTGGTTAAGTCTAATGATGTGGCATCTTCACTGTTCAAGGAGATGGGCTGTTTTACTTTGCATCCATTGTTTTGGATCCATTTTGGATATTTTATTCTACTTTAATATCTTTAAAATGCCTTTTATACGATAAAAAAAAAAAATGTATTTAGTTTGCAACAATATAAAACAGGAAATTCAAAGCTTTTTTGTAATGCATAATTTAGCATAGTACAGGACTGCATTTTGTATTTTATTCAATCTCATGTCCTTCTGACTTTAAAGCCTCTTGTCATTTATATATATACCGTACTTTTCGGACTATAAAGCGCACCATCATATAAGCCGCAGCAGCAGCTAAATTGTCCGTCTGTCTTGCTCTCGTTCTGTCTCTCGGTTCCACTTTTACTTTGGCGCGCTACCTGTCTCTTTTCCGGCCTCCAGCTTTTCCTGCTGGAGCCGCCCCTTAAAGGTGGCGGGCGCGGACCGGTCCTAGAGCCCGTAGAGTTAAAGGTGGTTAATTTTACCTGTAAAATCCATAGATTTAGGAGGTTCCCTAGTGGCCGTTAGCTGTACAAACAAAATGGGGGGAAAAGTCGCGGCTTATCGTCCGAAAAGTACGGTATATATTATATATGTTTAAAAATGTATCCATCTTTGAAATGCTGTTCGTCCATTTGTTTTCCTAATCCTTACTATTAGTATAATTAGTATTCTTGCATATTAGCATTTCACTGCCCTCTTTACAAATATGAGTATCTTACAAATAAATGTGTGTGTGTGTGTGTCCTGCAGATCTGGCTGATGGCTATGTGTGTGACGTGTGTGTTTGCCGTCACACTCTCAGTGTTTCCTGTCATCACACTCCGAGTCAGGACCGTCTACCAAGACAACCCGGTCTGGGGTGAGACACAACTTCTTTATCTCTGTTCACGTCAGGGATGGATCGATATGATTATTGAATGTCAGCTTACAATTGTAATTTTACCTCTCTTAAAACCCTAAGAGATTCATTATACTTTAAAGAGTCCTCTCCTGCTGATGTTCAGGTGCATATCAGTATGTAGTGTCTCTACTTTAAAGAGTCCTCCTGCTGATGTTCAGGTGTATATCAGTATATAGTGTCTCTACTTTAAAGAGTCCTCTCCTGCTGATGTTCAGGTGTATATCAGTATGTAGTGTCTCTACTTTAAAGAGTCCTCTCCTACTGATGTTCAGGTGTATATCAGTATGTAGTGTCTCTACTTTAAAGAGTCCTCTCCTACTGATGTTCAGGTGTATATCAGTATATAGTGTCTCTACTTTAAAGAGTCCTCTCCTGCTGATGTTCAGGTGTATATCAGTATATAGTGTCTCTACTTTAAAGAGTCCTCTCCTACTGATGTTCAGGTGTATATCAGTATGTAGTGTCTCTACTTTAAAGAGTCCTCTCCTGCTGATGTTCAGGTGTATATCAGTATGTAGTGTCTCTACTTTAAAGAGTCCTCTCCTACTGATGTTCAGGTGCATATCAGTATGTAGTGTCTCTACTTTAAAGAGTCCTGCTGATGTTCAGGTGTATATCAGTATATAGTGTCTCTACTTTAAAGAGTCCTCTCCTGCTGATGTTCAGGTGTATATCAGTATATAGTGTCTCTACTTTAAAGAGTCCTCTCCTACTGATGTTCAGGTGTATATCAGTATGTAGTGTCTCTACTTTAAAGAGTCCTCTCCTGCTGATGTTCAGGTGTATATCAGTATGTAGTGTCTCTACTTTAAAGAGTCCTCTCCTACTGATGTTCAGGTGCATATCAGTATGTAGTGTCTCTACTTTAAAGAGTCCTGCTGATGTTCAGGTGTATATCAGTATATAGTGTCTCTACTTTAAAGAGTCCTCTCCTGCTGATGTTCAGGTGTATATCAGTATGTAGTGTCTATACTTTAAAGAGTCCCCTCCTGCTGATGTTCAGGTGTATATCAGTATGTAGTGTCTATACTTTAAAGAGTCCTCTCCTGCTGATGTTCAGGTGTATATCAGTAGTGTCTCTACTTTAAAGAGTCCTCTCCTGCTGATGTTCAGGTGTATATCAGTATGTAGTGTCTCTACTTTAAAGAGTCCTCTCCTGCTGATGTTCAGGTGTATATCAGTATGTAGTGTCAATACTTTAAAGAGTCCTCTCCTGCTGATGTTCAGGTGTATATCAGTATGTAGTGTCTCTACTTTAAAGAGTCCTCTCCTGCTGATGTTCAGGTGTATATCAGTATGTAGTGTCTACTTTAAAGAGTCCTCTCCTGCTGATGTTCAGGTGTATATCAGTATGTAGTGTCTCTACTTTAAAGAGTCCTCTCCTGCTGATGTTCAGGTGTATATCAGTATGTAGTGTCTCTACTTTAAAGAGTCCTCTCCTGCTGATGTTCAGGTGTATATCAGTATGTAGCGTCTCTACTTTAAAGAGTCCTCTCCTGCTGATGTTCAGGTGTATATCAGTATGTAGTGTCTCTACTTTAAAGAGTCCTCTCCTGCTGATGTTCAGGTGTATATCAGTATGTAGCGTCTCTACTTTAAAGAGTCCTCTCCTGCTGATGTTCAGGTGTATATCAGTATGTAGCGTCTCTACTTTAAAGAGTCCTCTCCTGCTGATGTTCAGGTGTATATCAGTATGTAGTGTCTCTACATGTCTCCATGCTTTAAGGTTCAAAAAGCTCTTTATTGTTCTCATACTGCCTGTGCTGCAGCACCTCTTTTCACCCTCTGTCTGAAACCAGAGCCCAGTCTGCTCTGATTGGTTAGCTGGCCAGCTGTTGTGATTGTTCAACCCCTTAAACCTAATCGCGTACAATGTGTTGGAGCGCTAGCCAAAAGAAGCAGGAGTGTTACACAGTGATGTCACTAAGTCCCTCTGGAGGGAACTTTAGCCTTTGATGACTATTTACATGCACAAAAAAGCAAAATAAGGACTCTTGAAAAGTGACTTGATATAACTTAACACTCCTTTATTTACAGACAAGGTGTTCACCTGCGTCTGCTGCTTCATCGTGTTCAACGCCTTTGACCTGGCCGGCCGCGGCGCCCCGTCTCTCGTCCAATGGGTGAGTCTGCTGCTCAGCTGGGGGAAAACATGCTCTTTGGACCAAACAAAGGAACACATTCAAAATGATTACTTCAGTATTGTACACAAATATTCATAAGTTCCAGACTCCACTAATATTGCAACATACAGTATACTTAGCACATACCAAGAAATAAAGAGAGTTGGAGAGCAGTTTGAGACACGGTCGCCATCTTGGCCACATCAGTACTTTTTAAATGTTCTTTCCACCTCTTCCTCTGCTATTTTTGCATTTTTAAATGTCTAATTATTCCTGTGATGGACTCCTGAATGTTTCTGTATGTGCAGCCCTCGAAGGAGAGTCCTCTGTTTCCCGTCTCCGTGTTTTCCCGCCTGGTGTTCATCCCGCTGCTCATGATGTGTAACGTGGAGAACTCGAACCTCACCATCTTCTTCAGTCACGACTGCGCCTTCGTCACCATCATGGCGCTCTTCTCCTTCACCAACGGATACCTGGCCAGCCTCTGCATGTCCTACGCCCCACAGTGAGTCAACGTTTTTTGATTTATTTGTCAAATTCACAAGCTGCAAGCCGGCAGTAAATATATTCCTAACCAGCTGCAAGAACTATCTATCTACCTATCTATCCATCCATCTATCTATCCGTCTATCCATCCATCTATCCATCCATCTATCTATCTATATCTATCTTTCCATCCATCCATCCATCTATCCATCCATCTATTTATCTATCTATCCGTCTATCTGTCTATATCTATCCATCCATCTATCCATCTATCCATCCATCTATCTATCCATCCATCCATCTATCCATCCATCTATCCATCCATCTATCCATCCATCTATCCATCTGTCTATCCATCTATCCATCTATCCATCCATCTATCCATCCATCTATCTATCCATCTATCTATCCATCCATCTGTCTATCCATCCATCTATCCATCTATCCATCCATCTATCTATCCATCCATCTATCTATCCATCTATCTATCCATCTATCTATCCATCTATCTATCCATCCATCTATCCATCTATCTATCCATCTGTCTATAATCTATCTACAGGAAAGGGAGAACCCCAAAGAGCAGAATGGGGCCTCTTAAACTTTTGAGTTTCCCTTCATGTAGTTCATGTATTAACAGTGTGTGTGTTCTTCAGGTTGGTGCGCTCTAAAGACTGCGAGACGGCCGGCACTCTGATGTCCTTCTTCCTGGTTCTGGGTCTGGCTCTGGGAGCGTCTCTCTCCTTCCTGCTGGTGAAACTGGTTTAACCACCTGAGAGATCAACAAGCAGAAAAGTCAATAGCAGTCTTCCGTACGTACGTGAGATTAATTTAAAATGTTAATTTAATAAATATCATTTAGGCATAGCTCCTAAAATAAAACTGTTTATAATTTATAAATTAATAAGTTGAGATAAGTTCAAGTAAAAAATTGAAATGATATAATAATATGTTATATACATTTAGTTCATGTAAATGAATAATCTCTATTCATTCAATGAAAACACTTGAATGTAAGTTTGATAAACCACAATATGAATTAAATAATCACATTTGCACTTATTAACTGTCGTATCAAATGCATAACGTGTGTTCGGTGTGAACAGGAAGGCGGTTTCAATGTTGAAGGACAGATGAAAATAAAGGTCATAGATTTGTGGTTAAAATGTTGCTGCGACACAGCAAAGAAATATGAAGACAAATGTATTTATTTTTATTTTACTATATTAAAACATTCGAGTGAATGCCATTAAATCAACTTCTGCCTTTTGCTTGTAGTTTTTTTGTCTGTAGTAATTTATCTTTTAAAGTATGGAAAAGTGTTTTTTCAACTCTGTCTAATGTATTTCATGACACTGCAGGTTTTGTCATTTTCTATAGATGGAGATGTTGTTTGCTTATTTATGTTTTTTCTACTCTGTTATTTTTATACAAGCCAATAAAGGGGATTATGCGTGTGCTTTCATAATAAAATATACAAAATGGTCACTGTTGTTGTTTCCTTGGCCTTTCTTTTGGTTCACAGGCTTTCTCACACGAGCCAAAGAGCTGACCTTAAAGGGCCCATGTCATGCGTGTAAACGGTCTGCAGAGTCACTAACCCTCAAAGTACTCCCTGTCTGTGCTGCCCCAGAACGCCTTGTTGGAGAATTCTCTTTTTCCATTTCTTCCGCGGTTCCCGGAACCAAAATGGACCAATCCGGAGCTCCTCACACACCAGGACCTTTAGCGTACATTTTCAACTAACAGGGAGTCCCATTGACTCCATCCAACAAACCGTGTAGGACAGAGTGAATACACAGACTATACAGAGATGCTGTATGAGAAACCAATGTGAGTTTGGAAAATGTAACAATATAAATCTATTCTAGTAGACCTCAACAATGGAATTATGATCAGTAGAAATGGCCATGACATGGGACCTTTAAGATCAATTAGACATTTGTTTATGAGCTGTTGTAACTTGAGCAGTGGCGGCCGGTAAATACAGTCAGAGAAATTATTACATTTTGGCTAAATATTTTAAATTAGCGATTCATATTTTTCTTTGGAAGCATGTGGCCTCTGTTGTTTCCTCTTCCTCCGGCTCGGCCCTTTCCTCTGACCTCGTGCTTCCTCCCATTCTCTTACTCTCTCCACGGGAAATGAAAAGGAAACTTGCTACCAGACAAGTTTTTGTAAATGAAATTAGAAAAACAGGGAAAATCTGTACTTAAAATAGAGAAGTTGAAGAGAAAGCTCCGTACCTCTGCTGCAGACTGGTAAGGTGAGTCTTTTTGGACACTATACTTCTCTGGATTTCTGAGCATTCTTAAATGAAGTTATAGTCAACCTCTAACGTGAGACCTACAATTGGTAAAATTAAAGAAGCTTACCTAACGTTATTTAAAACAAGAAAATACTTAAGGAAGTACAACCAACTTAAAATGATTCCTCTTGAAAGTCCTTCGTTTACAATCTGAAGTAAAAGTATGTATCGGCTAAATGTAGTTTACTCAACAGCAATGCATCATATTCTGTAAGGTCCTCATATGTAAGCTTCTCAGTTTTGTGACGATGCATTTTCCAACAGATCCAAGAGGCTTTTTAAATAGTTTATTTAGCTAAACGAGTGGGAGAATGTTCTGAACAAATGAAGAAACACATAAGTGTGCAAACACATCTGCACACTTATTTGCGCTGTCAGAAAATGTGGTTGTATTTGCTTCTGAAATGTAGTCAAATATACGGTTGCATAAAATGGATACTCAAGTAGTGTATAAGTACCTTCAATGTGTAGTAAAGTACAATACCAAATGTAACATATCTAGTTACAACCTTCCACTGCTTCAAAGTACTGGTGATAGTCTGTATGTAATATTATTGCAAACAAACAAAGCACATGAAAACACCCAAACCAACTGTGAAGTTTTACCAAAGTTATCCATACCAGTAAACAGCTGTGTGAACTCTGCTCTCTATTATCAGACATATAGGTGAATAAATACACTGTCTGTTTGCTTTTATACAAACCAAATACTTGTTTGTCATTTTTAGAATACATCATGAGCATGTGAAACCTAGGATGTTGAAGGTGTGTCAGTGACAAAAAAATCCCCACCACTGGTACAGTCAGTGGCGACTGGTCATTAGGGCCATTAGGGTCCATCTGTGCACAAACTTATCTCATGCCCTCATTGGTCATGTGCGCGTTTGTGTGTGTTGGAGGAGGGGCTCTGTGAGGAAGTGGCAGATTTTTTCCGGTTCTGTATTTTCAAATTCTAGTGCACTCGAGCCGGTTTCTCCAAAATTACATACCTTTAAATCAAAATCACAAATACTTTAATGAACACAGGGGAAATAGTTTTTTTGTGACAGTTGTTCCATTATAAAATGAATTAAATTAAAATATAAATAATATGTATAACAAAGAAGTCAGAATGTACAGTTAAAGATCAAATAAACATAATAATTAAAGTCAAAATACAGTGGCCCTGAAGTGCAAGACACCACAGCATTTCACAAAACACAACAGCATTTCACAAAACACAACAGCATTTCACAAAACGCCACAGCATTTCACAAAACGCCACAGCATTTCACAAAACGCCACAGCATTTCACAAAACGCCACAGCATTTCACAAAACGCCGTGACATGACATAGACAGTCTGTGGTTTGTTCATGTTTAACTTTTGTCCAGTTTCTGAACAGATATGAGGAGCTGTGAGATCTGAGTGTGTGCTAACGGCTGATGTGTTGGGACCATACATTGGGACCATGGTAGGGACATATTTCGCTGTCGGGTGTTGACCAATCACGAAGCGTCATTTCTTGACTGGCAGCAAAAACAACCAATCACAGCAGTGCTTCTCTGGCTCTGTCCAATCACAAACAAGAAGTGTTCTCCCTAAAGGAATACCCTTTCCGGACGGAAAGGGTATTCCTTTAGGGAGAACACTTCTTGTTTGTGATTGGACAGAGCTGTGGTGTCTTGCACTTCAGGGCCACCGTATAATGTTCAATAAAAGATCAAATAAGACGTGTAAACATAAGAATTAAATTAAAAAGTCAAATAAAAGTCGAGTACCAGCATATAGTGTGAGTTAAATTTGAAGTTATTTAAAGATCAAAGGTGTTAAAACACTTTTGCTCTAGGCCTACTGAGAACAAACGCTTTCATATTTTTTGGTTTTGCCTGCAGTCACGGTCTCACAATGAGCTCTCTTGTTATTGACCTAGAGAAAGGCATGCAGAGGGCAGCTGATTAACAGAGCTGTGTGTGTGTGTGTGTGTGTGTGCGCGTGCGTGCGTGCGTGTGTGTGTGTGTGTGCGTGTGTGATGAGGCAGGTTGGAGCTTTTTTCCGTCGGAGTGGACGGAGGAATGCAGTCTAACTGGATCTGCAGCTCCTTTTTTCCCCTCTGCTGTTTGTTTTCCTCAGATAAACAAAGATGGCGGACACACGGAGAGTGACAGAGCCGGGCAGAAAGGTGAGTTTAATTCAAACACACCTGAGAAACAGGAAGCAGCTGAGAGATTATGTAACGTAACAAAGATGAGAGGAACCAGGGGGAGAGTGTTTTATATGTCAGATTCACTGTTGGGATTACAGTTGTATTTCTGAGGTGATTATTAAACTAGTTTACTAACTTTTAAAAATAATCTGTTGTCATTGAAACTGCGTCATGCATGCCAGAAGAGAAACTGCAACGTCCGGTCATTGTTAACAAAATAAAAGCTCTGTTGGCATACTTATCTGTCAGCTTTTTTAAATATATCTATGAAGTAATGATACAAGAATCAAATAAATTAAACTGTGGTCAATTGGTTCGAAATAAAGTATGTTTTCTTGGTGCTAGTTTATTTATTATTTTTGACACCTCGAGTTACAGTGAAAAGTTTGTTTTGAAGGAACCCTCTGAACTTTTGGGGATTTGCCGCAGCACGTGATGGTCACTCACAGGACATGTGAATGTGATGGCACGCAGTTAATTGAGTTTGAGTTGCTAATCATTTCATTACGTTTTTTCCTTCTTGTGAAAAATAGTTTACACATTAGGAATAATATTTGCACAAATAAGCATACACGTAATGTATTTATAAAAAAATGTAAATCGTTTGTAAATGTTTCATACATTCACCAGTTTGTTTTATTTGATATTGGGGTTACGGATTATGTGTGGTAAACATAACATAAACAGATTAAAATGTACCACAAGGTTAATTCAACTGTTTTGAGAATATATTAAAGGGGACCTATCATGCAAAATGCACTTTTTTATGTTTTCTATACATAAATATGTGTCCCGGTGTGTCAGGGAACTCACGCAGCGTCAGAAAATAAAACCCCCTCTCTTTTCCTCCGTACCCACATCTTTTAAAAACAAGGGTACAACGGAGCTGATCCAGATTTGCTGCCGATATGTCAAATTGGGGGCGGACCCACAGAGAGTTGCTATCAGAAACAATGCCGTGTTTTGGACGTAATCTCGTCTTTGTTTACATTAGCAAGCCTCGCTAACACTCGGAGCTAACCTGTACTGGAGAGTGTGTTTTAAAAAGCAGGACATAAAAAAAGGAACTCACCTTGTGATAAACCTGCAAGAGAAAAAGCATTTGAGCAGGGCTGCAAAAGAGAGGTATGAGCAGTATGAGGCATGGCTCCAATGGGTGATCTGTTTGGTATTTTAAACATGTTTTGTATAGGTAAAATTGGCCCTACAATATATTTTTCCAATATAGCATAATTGGTCCACTTTAAGACTATTAAAGGTCCCATGTCATGGCCATTTCTACTGATCATAATTCTATTGTTGAGGTCTACTAAAATAAATGTATATTGTGCAATTTTCCAAACTCACATTGGTTTCTCATACAGCATCTCTGTATAGTATGTGTATTCACTATATCCTACACGGCTTGTTGGAGCTCCTGCCCCCACGCCCCTCCATATGAGCCCAGTGGCCGTCTGCGAGACAGCGAAACACAGCGAAACTCGCAGAAGCGAGCCTCGCAACGTCCCGCCGAGTGTGTGTGTGTGAGGAAGTCCGCGGATTGGTCCAAACAACGGCTCCGCGGATGTAACGTTACGTCACAATACCCGAAATACGTCACTATACCCAAGAAGTAAACAATGGAGAAAGAGAAATGTCCAACGAGGCGTTCTGGGGCAGCACAGACAGGTCTTTTCTGTGTTAGACTTTTACTCGCTACAGGGTGTACTTTGAGGGTTTGTGACTCTGCAGACCGTTTACATGCAGACAAACCTTCATAACACACAAAGGGATGGGTAATAACCGGAAAAGCATGACATGGGACCTTTAACCTTTTAAATACTAAAATAAAGAAAATACAGAAAACTGTCAAATACAGAAAACTGTCAAAATATGTATTCAGATTATTTTTCTATATTTGTATTTTATTTAATTGTTAAGTTGCACATGTTTTCAAACAATCCAAATATTTCCATTTATATCTGGAAATGCAAAACAGATAGCTATTATTAATCTTTTTTTCACTTTTCAGCAATGGGTCGTTCCACAGAGAAGTCCACCTGATGAAAATAAACCGAGTGTTCGTCCTCCTGAAAAAGAAGCCGAGAGAAGTCTGGTAACTGTTTCTCCAAATTATAACTTTAATTTAATAATGTTAAGATTCAAATTTTAACTTTATTTTAAAGATTTGGCAGATTTGGCAAGTTTGCCCACTTACAAATAAATTAAAAGTCTATAATTTGAATGGTAGGTTTATTTTAACAGTGAGAGTAAGAAAATCAAAAAGACAATCCAGAAATTGACATTATATAAAATATAAACATTGATTTGCATTAA
This sequence comes from Pseudochaenichthys georgianus, assembly GCF_902827115.2. Taxonomy (NCBI): domain Eukaryota; kingdom Metazoa; phylum Chordata; class Actinopteri; order Perciformes; family Channichthyidae; genus Pseudochaenichthys; species Pseudochaenichthys georgianus. The sequence continues at coordinate 106,180 of NW_027263115.1, forward strand.
ACTGTAGCCTGTAAAACTGTATCTCATATATCCTCAAATAAAGGATGTTAAATAAAAATAAAATGTTTCGGTAAATACATGTATTTGAATTCAGTGCATCAATTTTATATGTCATGTTCCCATTTTCTTTGTAACACTTACATTTTTGTCTTTATATAATACAAAGTCACCTTGATAGTATTTTCCTTTGTTTGATGTCAATGTTTTGTGTGCAGGCAGTTCCTTTCAGAGGTCACATCACAGGAGGGATGTCTCCGGGGAAGAAGGTTGTCATGGTCGGGGTCGTAGACTCTCGTCCTGACAGGTACAAAGTATTTCATCTAATCTTGCATTTATTACTCCATCTCCTTCCTTCAGTATCAATGCTAACAGTGTGGATATGCAGAGAATGGATCTGAATGATTTTGAAGAACTCCTGAGGTGCATCTCACTTCGGTTAAATGGATTCCTTGCGTCCCTCACTTGCGTCGTTTCCCTGCGACTAGTCCCTCCCACCAGGGAAGCGTGGAGAGACGCAAGGAAACCACGAGAAGCAGGCAAATTAGTTTTAAGAGCAATGGGCAGGGGCGCCGTAAGGGGGTGAAAAGTTAGGACGATTCTAAGGGCCCGTGACTGACAGGGGCCCAAACTATTTTAGAACATTAAGAAAACAATGTTTAAGTAACCAATGTGATATATTTTCATGGGGCCCAAAATCCCTGGGGGGGTAGTTTCCTCCGGAGCATCACGTGAAGCGACGTCCGTTTGTGAAGACGCCGCACAGCTGATCGCCTGACAGCAGCCAGATCAGTGCATGCGCTGCATCGTCCAATCAGTGAGCGATACACAGTAAGGGGGCGTGGCAAGTATCTGAGGATTTCACCGGAGGATGGTCTGGTGGTTCCTCGATTATCGCTCCTCCGTTATCACTCCTCGATCCCCGGTCATCCGGCAAAAAGAAGGCCACTGGGACGGTACTCAAGATGGCGCAGACAAATCAACTTCCGGTGAGACCGAGCCCGAGGAGCGAGGAAATGAAAAATAACCGAAGTGAGACGCACCCCTGGACTTACTTCTAGTTCCACCGTCAGGCTGAAATGCACACTACAAACCCATGAGAAACATTTACATTTAACTTCCTGAAGAAATCCTTATTTCCGCTGTTTATTAAGAAACATATCTGTAATTCTTCTCATAAATCATCGGGGGAAAGAAGGGCGGCATGATTTTGCTCAGAATCATCACATTTTTAGGTTTTCTACAAGCAATCCAGTGGGTTCACTGAAACAGGAAAAACCAAAAGATGAATCAGCAAACTTTTAATGATGCTTATTTGTCCAAATCAAACTAAACACCAGAGCCTACATGTCGCTGACGTTTTCTAAAGGACATATCATTAACTTTGTACGGGTCTTGCTCTCCTTATTCTGTTGCTCTCAAATACAATATTGTGCTGCTTGTACCCAAAGTAGATGGCAGATATTTCTAGTGAAAAAGATAAAAATAACAAAATACAAATAAATAATATAGTGACAATAGCTGTTTTATATTTTTTTTTAATGTTTTCGTTTAAGCTATCTTAGATCCTCCCTTCTGATTTTGTTTAGGCCTTCCTAGAATCAATTATGAAGTCAGATCCGTGTCAGATTTATGGCTGGTATTTGTCCCTCCGTTAGGTTTTACTTCGCCCTGACGTGTGGTCGGGGAACGGGGGGCGAGCCTCCTGTGGACGTGGCTCTGGAGCTCTGTGTGAGGTTCAAGGACCGACAGATCCTGCGGCAAGCCTGTGAGTCCGGATCCTGGGGAGAAACCGAGAGAGCCGTGCCTTTCTTCCCCTTCATCAGAGGACTGCCCTTCAAGGTACCACACACTACTCTCATAGTCTTCTTCATGTGGCAGCTGCTAACTTTTTTAATACAAGGAAAATGACAGATGTCAATTGCAGGAACAGATTCAAAGTCAGACTGAAGCATCCTTTGTGTCAATCCAGCTTTTCTCTCACTGATTGTGCTGTTATGTTACATGTGTGTTGCCTATGTCAGTGCCTTAAGACATTGGATACCGATTACCATTGTGCATTACGTGCTGGTTCCCTCTTACATTTGCACATATATGTGTTAGAGAGAAAGTATATATGGCCTGCTCTCCCAAGATTGTATTCAGATGCTGGTTCCTAAAGTAAGAACTGGGTAAACAGCTTTTAAATATGCTGCCCCCTCTGCTTGGGACGACTCTCAGATTGTATCACCTTGGGGGGGGTCAAGTCCATCTTAAAGGACAGAGAACACGAAACCATTGGTCGATGCGACTGCTCGTATATCCCTTAACTGAAGTCGTTTTGCATTTTGCCAGTTTTTAATGATTTTTTAATAGTTTATTTTATTTCGCATATTGACTGGCATTTCATTTGTGTTTTCCAGCTGTGTTCCTCTGCCTGTATTGTCTGTGTATTATCTGTTGTAACTTTGTTCATGCTGCCCTCTTGGCCAGGTCGCTCTTGGAAAATAGATTTGAATCTCAATGACTAATCTGGTTAAATAAAGGATATATATTGTTGTTGTTTCTCATGTGTTGTGTCTTGATATTTGTCCGTGTTGATGTTACACAAGTCCCATTTCAGACTTGATCTGACCAATAAAGTGTTATCGCATCGTAGATTCATTTAGAACGGCCAGAAACAATAGACCCTTTCACCAACATTAACCAGACTTCCACTTTCTGTCTCCTCCCAGATTGAGATTCACTGTGAACACAGTCGCTTTCGTGCGCTTGTGGACGGACAGAAGCTGTTTGACTTTCAGCACAGGTTGACGTCACTCAGAGACATTGACACGTTGTGGATCAAAGGTAGCGTCGCTATCACGAAACTGGCCTGAAGGAAAACACTGCTGAACATTGGAGAAGATTTCAAACAGACTCTGAGCTCAAACTGCCATGTTCTGTATTCACTGTTGGACCTTTTTGTACAAAATGTTGAATATGGGGAGAAGAAAGTGTTTTATGACCTCACAATCACAGACTGGCCGACAGGAAGTGTGAGATCAGCAACTTCCATGTTTTGAGACGTACGATTACAGTTTTCTCCTCCTCTGAACACACTCTGCATTCACTCCTGACTTTTTTTGTACAGAATATTTAATATACAGAAAACAGTAGCCTCAATTTTGGTGACAAATATGTTTTTGATCTACTGAAAGAGTTTGAAAACGGGCATGTGTGACTGTGTGAAAGCAAACACCCAGACTAAAAAATGTGTTTCCAGAGTTTAGACAATCCTATTTTGGTTTTTTCATTGTGTCAGTTCGTTGTTTTACGGGTAAGTGCATATTCTTTTTTTTTTTACTTTTTTTTTATTGAGTCAGGCACAATGAGTTTACATTTATACAGTCAATATTTTTATTTATTTTTCCCCTTTCCCTCCCTCCCGGTCCTAGCTAGTAAAATAAATAACTAACTAAATAAATAAGATAGATGCCTGTATAGGTTAAACTAATATAGAAGATAATATTAAAAGAAAATGTATAGATAAGGGAATAAAGAATAGTAACAGTAATACTTGTACCCATATACTCATATGTATACCCACATGTACACATGCACATACATACACGTACCTACATACATACATGTATACAAAGACAGAACAAATAAGTGCATATTCAACACACACAATAACACACATTTAATAACGGATTGAGGAAGCGGTAGACCGGCCACTTCCATTTTCCGCAAAGTAAAACTACTGTGTTTCTGAAAATAGTGTAGTGGCTTTAAAGAGAGTAGATATCGGCTTCAGTTCCCCCTGAAATATTCTTAATACAGTTTGTTTATTTTAGAGGGATAAAATAAAATGTTTTGCTGCTGCTCCTGTCCACAGCAGTGCAATGTTGGAAATTAAGCTCCTTCTATAACAGATACTACTACAACCGTAAATATCATAAAATACATATGTGTAGCATGAAAATAAACAGAAAATAATGGGGTTAACTAAAGGCCATTGAGGCTTTGGGTAGGACTGTTTTTATATTTTTCTGAGTAAACAAACCATGAAGATGTGAGGCCTCTGTGATCTGATGTCTACCTCAAACCACACCGTGGGATGTCCTGCTGCCATCCATATTTAATTTATGAATATCTGTATGAGATATACTGTGTGTGTTTCACATCCATGAAAAACCAGTTTGTTTTTTGTAAGAATATCAATACAAAGTGGAGTCCAACATTTCATCAAATACAAAGAAATGACAACTTTAAATATTGATTCTGAATCATTAAAAAACAGGATAAATGTATGCAAACGTTAGGATTTTATTGTATATTAAACCATTTGTTTCAGATGCTTTAATAATGTTTTGGACAATGTCTTATTGATATTTTAATTGCAATTAAGCAGATATTTTTGTATTTTTGGGAATATTTTCAGATATTTTACTAAAATATTCTGAATATAAAAAAATAAAATTGGTTTTAAAACATCTGCTCAACTTTAACCAATCAACAAGACTTTGACATCGTGTTGGTGCCTTGTGCAGACTGTGACTTAAACATATATATATTTCATGGAGCTTAAATGTTAACGACCTGTGATCCAGTGCAATATTAGTCCACGTTGTTTGACCAAAGTGTTTTTCTGTGAAATCTGTGATTTTCTGTCTGAACTGAAGTACCTGTTAAACATGGAAAGTTTTGGAGGAGCCAGCTGAAAGAACCTGTCACCGCGGTGCATGCTGGGTGATATTGAGGCAGGGTAGCAGCAGCAGCGGCACCGGCTGACTCAACCTTCAGTTTCTGCTTCACTTTCAGCCGTCCTGCACTCCTCAGGTGGCCCAAATCTGACACCTTATGGACGGCACCGGCTTACCTGAGTCATGGACATCAGCGGAGGACATCTCACGGTGAGCTCACCTGTTTCTCTCTAAAGACACCTGCTGTCAAACCCAGCCGGATGAGGAGGCTGAAGCTAAAGCTAAAGCTCAGGGAAGATGCTTGTTGTTGTCGCTCGCTGCGTAGTTATCCGAGGTGTTGGACTTCTCATCTACTCATATGTCATGGTGTTGCTTTTATATAGTCTTTATATGTGTGTGATCACCCTGTTTATCCATATAAACGTCACGGCAAAGGGGCGACAAACTAATGACACGTTAACATCGCTATCGTTCATTAGCATGCTAAGCTAAGCTAGCAACCGTTACACCCCATCTCTGCCGTTAACTGGCAACATCGCTCATACATTAGCATGCTAAGCTAGGTTAGCACCCGTTACACCCCATCTCTGCGAACTGTCTCGGCCTTGTAGTTTAATTAGATGCCTCCTAGTTAAAGCTAACATAGCTGTTAGCTTCATGTTAGGTTGATCCTACGTTAGTCGTTTTTAAATCTACATAACTCCTCGGAGCTGTCAGGTTTATACTGAGCAAACGTTAGCATTATCATTTTAGCCTGCTAAGCTAGATGCCAACCGATTTAGCTTAGAGCCGTCTTCATCTAGTTTCAATTATAACCTAAGACAAGTCGGGGAAAATGTGTCAAACTCGAGAACTTGCCTAAAGTGGTTGATTTTGAGTTTGTGGATTCTGAAATAAACAATTGTCAAAAGATGCAAACCTTGTAATGACGGCGACAGATCGTCTCAATAGATAACATATTGAGTTTGCTAAATATTAACTTTAGTTTAAAGGGCTGGTCTAAAACAGCTGCTTTAACCAAACAGCAGTGGTGGAACAAGTGCTCCGACATTTCACTCAAGTACAAGTAGCAATAACACTGTGTAGAAATACTTTGTTCCTGCATTTAAAATGAACATTTTTAACATGAAAATACACTCAAAACCCAGCATGCAATTGGCCTATTAGAGTATTGTGTTTTTTACTCTATTATAATCATGTGAATTCATTTATGGAGTGCTATGTCAACCTGTATTCACCTTTTTTAATACGACATCTCAATGTATTAGTTGATTAAGATGTTTAATCTGAATCTGAAAAGTTACTTGTAAGAGTGCATTCAATTGTAGATTTGTTTCTCAGATGTCGTCGAGGTGAAGTATACGGTTTCAGAAAACGAGTTACGCCAGTAAAAGTACTTTTTAAAGTTGTATTTAACTTACTATACTTAGTTTCTTTCCACCACTGCTAACATTATCACTTACATTGTGGCTTATTTTGGACCCAGTGACTCAACCCAGTCTTCTGAGAGTACAGCACAGCAGAAGGACAAATTACATGCTTAAATTGGGATGGAGGCACATCAGTTTCCTTGGTAACAAAGGAGCTGCGGGCAACATATTTATGTGTTTTCTTTCCCCGAAAGCCTTTGTAGCTAACTTGTGTTTCTGGACCTGCATATCTGTACTCCTAGTCAGCGCTGCCGGGGCTGGGTGTAGACGTACCTGCTGCCAGGTATTCAAAGAGATAAGGCCAACAAAGCCAGCGCACATTTCAGACGCCGCCCACTTCTCGGCTCTGTATGGGAATGCCAACAGTTTCCTCCTTCATTCAGAAGTCAGTAGGAAGAAACTCCCGTGAAATCAGATACTTTTGGGTCACACAGGATTGTAATTTCCTATCTTTATGAAATAAATGTGTACTTTGAAAAAAGTACCGGTACCTTTTGACTATTTCAAATGACTCTTTTTAACATTTCCCTTTACAAATGGTTAGAAAATGGTTGTTGGTTGCTATTCCTAGAGACCAAAGCAACCTTTTAACATTTTCTAAAACCTCAAAATATTAAATTGACATTTAGAAAAGCAGCAACAATTCATATTTTATAAAATGGGATGTTTGTGTTTGACAGAAGATTTTAAATTATCAAAAAGATATTTACGGATTCATTTTCTGGCATGGATTTAATTGATCCACTGGAAAACATGCGCTCTTCATGTATACATAATTAAATGTCCAAAACACTACCATGTTTCTGAAGACATGTCATTATTTCTGAACTATTCTTATTTTGCATTTACACCAAATAGTTCCTGCGGGTAAACGATCTTCAGCTTGTTTTTATTAGACACATTTCAAAAGACAACATTATTTTTTATTGTAAACAGTGGATTGTTTTTATTCTAATCGAATGCACACAATGGACTAACATCAAACGCACACAAAGGTAACACTTTTGGAGCACATCCTGGAACTTTACAGACCCACAAAGTTTCCAAGGACATTGATATTTTGTTGGCAGTCGAAAACAGACTAGAGAGGGTTGATGAAAGATATAAAACCAGTCAAGTTTATTAGAGTAGACCTCAAATGAATAGAGAACGTGTGTGAATACTTTATAGTCTCTAACTCACCGTTTGTTTACACATCGCAGCTCTCTCATTACCGCTTCATTACTGTCGGCGTGACGCCATTCGTCCCTTTAAGTGGTTCGTAATTCAATTTCTGCTTCGTCTCAAACCACACATCCCGATAATCGCCCCCGGAGCTCCAGACGAGTTCACTCCCCGTGTGGACGGGGTTTCGTCTCCTCGGTGACACGCTTTGATTCTGATGAGGCCTGTTCTGTGATGCATGTTGTGATCATGGACCCCTCGTCTCGGTCATGTGACATGTATGTAGTAAAGATATCTCTTTTATCCTCTCGCCTGTATCTACTTGTCTTTCGTCCTTTCTTTATAACTAATGCTGGAGTTGTGATTTTAAAAAGCTGTCTGTCATCATCTGGACAACAGCTGGAAATGAGCAGTGTTGGCTAAAGCTGCCCACGAGCCTAAACTGAAGTTCTCTCTTGCAGGTGTAGCCAGGAGGATTCGTCGACTGCCAGAGAATCATGGAGCCCGATGTGATCCGCTTGTACAGCTCCTCCCCGCCCCCGATGGAGGACGGCGCCGAGGACGAGGACGAGTTTGGAGACTTCGACACCTTCTCCAACGTCCCTCACAGCATCAGCTTCACAGAATTCGAAACCCCGGCGACTTTTAACCAGAATGAAGCTTTTAGCACCACGTCCCCCCCCGAGCTGCTGAACAGCAGGGGGCTGACGGCGTTCAGCCACAGCTCCTCTAACGGCACCCACAGCGAGCTGTCCAAGGCTAATGGCGTTGTGCCGGGGAGCCACCTGGGCCCCTCAGAAAGGACTGAGATTAAAAAGGTCCTCTCGGGCCCCGTGGATTTCTCCGTGAGCGACAGCGCGCCGGCTGGTTGTAACGGCGGCGGCTCTGAAGTGCTAACAAACGGGTTTGCAGCCTTCGATGTGCAGGGAAGCCCCTCCTCGCAGGATTCTGCCCACTCTTGTAAAAAAGCAACGTCAACCGAGGACACGGGCAGCGTCCCAGCCGAGGATGATTTTGCAGACTTTGCTGCTTTTTCCAATGCTGAAGGACACGGCAGCCAGACGGCTAGCGAGGACTCGGACGGTCCCCCGGGAGGCAGCTCGCTGGCGGAGGCTGCCTGCCACGAGGAGCACTGTGATGTAGAGCAGGACAACACATCGGAGGACAGGGACACAGACAGAACTGGACCCGACACGTGTGGCTCTGACTCTGGTCCCGCTGAGGCCCCGGACGGCTGGTGCAACACGGACCGGGGCCCCCACTCTGACTCTGGTCCCGCTGAGGCCCCGGACGGCTCGTGCAACACGGACCGGGGCCCCCACTCTGACTCTGGTCCCGCTGAGGCCCCGGACGGCTCGTGCAACACAGACCGGGGCCCCCACTCTGACTCTGAACAAAGAGACGTAGCTTTTGCACAGGAGGCCTCAGAGGCAGTTTGCACTAACAGACCCCTCACCCTGAACGGGGTGGATGTAGCCGACGGGGACGACTCCAGAGACGGAGGCAGTGAAGACGACCTCTCTCCGGACGCTGAGGAGGGACAGTCTGACGGGAAGGGCTCCGGGAACGAGACGGAGACGTCGTTGGGTCGGCCGCTCTCCACAGAAGCTCTGGAGGAGTTTGGGGACATCAGCACCACGGGCTCGCTGCCCTCTCCGCCGCTCCAGGGGGAGACCGCCGCCACGCCCGCCGACTACAGCCAGCTGGCGGAGGAGGACGACGACGACGAGGACTACGGGGATTTTGGAGACGCCGGCTCGTTCAGCGGTCAGGGCTTTGCAGACTTTGAACAGCTGGACGTGCAGCCGGAGCCGAGCCGGACGGAGAGTCCTGCTCAGGAAGCTGCGGAGGTGGAGGTGGAGGTGGAGGAGGTGGTGGAGGAGGAGGAGGAGGAGGACGACTTTGGAGACTTTAACTCCCCCAAATTTCACGCCAGTGGAACCGTGGGGGAGGAGGATGGAGGCAAGTTTGCAGACTTCCCCGTCAGCGACAGTTTTGGTAACTTCAGCTCGGCTGCAGACGGGGAGGCGGACGCAGGGTGGAGCGCCTTCGGGGATCAGCAGCAGGAGGAGGAGGAGTCCTGGGCGGCGTTCAGCGAGGAGCCGAGCATCGCCCCTCCTGCAGAGAGCAGAATGGAGGAGGAGGAGTGGCATGAAAGTGAAGTCCCTGCAGTCAGCGAGGAAACCAGCAGCACAGACAGACAGGCGGTAAGCAGGAAGTGAACATGCTGCAGTTATTCATGCATTAGCCCTCATCAGGATTTAATTTGTGTCGAGCTGCAAAGCAAGAGAACAATGGCCGATTAGGAGAATTGGCATTAATAAGTTGCAAAAGTAGCCGGCCAGACTTCAGCAGTTTGACTTTGGTTTGTTTCCTGTTTCTAATAACGCTATACATCTGCACTGAAAGCCACAAAGTCCTTCTAGAAACAGCGTCCCCAGACATTACTTGATCACAATGAGGTACCGACAACAATGAAAACGGAGGTAGACATATTTGAGACGGATATCTAAACAATTACACATCAAACCAGACATACATGCATTTTGAGTACTACAAGAAATAACTCTTTAATACGAAAGTTCAAAAATAAGCAATACAAATGATTTTGGTTATTATTTAATCGAGCTAGTTTTTCTCAACACACCGTAATAACGTCCCCGGTTCTGAGATGAGGAGCTCCATCCAGCGGAAAGGAGAACACATGGATATGAAAAAGAAACACGTTTTTTAAATTCCAAACATACTTTGAAATCCATAATTGACACAAATATCTAACTGAAGTCTCTGCTGTACACAAACTAAAAAGAGGAAGTCGTCCGGAAGGATCACATTTCAATCAGTGTATCGTTTGTCAATATCCAGCTGAGTCAGCAGCACCCTTACAGCAGCACCCACGGTTTGTATTCACACACACACACACACACACACACACACACACACACACACACACACACACACACACACACACACACACACACACACACACACACCACACACACACACACACACACACACACACACACACACACACACACCACACACACACACACACCACACACACACACACACACACACACACACACACACACACACACACACACCACACACACACACACACACACACACACACACACACACACACACACACACACACACACACTGTTAATACAGAGTGTGGAAATGGGAGCTGCTCAGGTTTGAGGTGAACTGCATTATCACACACACTGGTAGTGAACCTGAAGTCTGCAGCTTGCCTCAGTGACGCTGGATCCCTTCTTCATCGTGCAGCGTGAGCAGCCAGAATAACCAGCGTTAGCAGCGTGCAGGAAACACGAGTGCTAACGTGTCTGCTCTGGATTCAGTGTGAGGGGGGGGGGAATGGGCCATATGCAGAGGCTTTGATCATGAATATTGTTTATTGGGTTTTTCCAACAGCATACAGTTATTCTATCGGAGCATGCATCAACAGTAGGTAAACAAATCTTCACTTTAAAGAACAATAGGCAGAGTAACAATGTAAATACTGCTTAACACCAGGGCAAACTAAATCCCACACAGACGGAAGACAAACACAAAGTAAACAAATAGAAAACCAGTCGGCTAACACAACAATGTCAATAATAAACAATAAATGTCCGTACGGCAGCACCTCCTCCCATCCAGTGTTGGGACCCCTCCGAAATGCAAAAGTTTAATCAGGAATGTTTTGGAACTTTATCCGCTTAACAAATTAGAAAAATGTATTTGAGGCGCCACTCACTATTTCTTTTTAGCGCACTTTGCGACACACTTGCCTCATCGGTTTACTTTCAGCTCTGTCAATCTACTCCATTGAAATGGAGGTGGCTGCCTCAAATAGGGAAGATATCTGGAACACACCCCCTTCTGGTGAAGACTTGAACTGCTTTTTGGATATGCACGGCTGCATGTTAATAGGATATTAGGTTATTTTGACCAGACGTGCAAACGGCTTGGATGGAGTATTGATTCTAATAAAGCAGTAATATGTTGTGCATGTGAACTGTCACTTTCTTCAGTGACAGCCATCTTCTCAGCTGGGTGTGGTGAGGAGCACTCCCAGCTGCAAACAGGGAGAACCAGATTATTGGACAGGGCGCAGCAGCCTACAATTCATATGTTGCTGTAGGGCTGCTCAATTATCGTATTTTAATCGCAATTACGATTATGGCTTGCAACGATTACGAAAACAATGTAATCGAAAAAAACGATTATTTTTTTTAAATTAATTATTTTTTTGGTTTTTCAGTTGAATTCTATTTAAAGTTCAGGGTAATCGACTGTTAAAAACATGCTGTTCACATTTCTTTCTCCAATAAATGGATGTTTTCAAAGTAAATGGATAATCGTTTTTAAAAATCGTGATATCAACTATTCACCCAAATAATCCAGGTTATGATGTTTGCCATACTCGAGCAGCGCTATGTTGCTGTGGGGATGGGAAAACTATTTGTTGTAAACACCTTCAAAGTCCTAAAGCACTAAGCATTTGAAAGGTGTCCGTCTTCATTAACTTGGTGAAAGATTATTAAGATAATTCATCAAAGGTTTGAGTTCAGTAACTTTTAAAAACTGGTGTGACATAGGGATGCATACCGGTATTACCGAAATACCGGTTACTGGTGTCTCCGGTATACCGTACCGAAATCTGATCCGGTTTCGATACTTTAAAAAAAAAAAAAGTATATATTTTTTTTATTATTTTTTAATTAATTTTAAAAGGGAGTCCGTGGCCCGTGATGGCGGGTGTATAAATTGTTATAAATTAGATTGCATAATCGTTTTTCTTCATATTTTATGTATTTTTGTTTGTTCAATACTAGAAAGGTAAAAGTCCCACAAATGAACTGATGGGATTTGTTTTCTCTCACCAGTGAAGAATGTTGATTTTAAAGATGAGATTTGTTTGTTTGTGCAATGCCGACATCTCATGACCTTTATTCTATTATGTATTTGTTCTCTAGTCGAATCTCAGGTTTAACATTAATTATAACGGTCTGTTTGCACTGACAAGGTGTGCTATTCACGCGGCACACCTGATGGCGGGTGTTATAAAAGATATTCCATAATCGGTTTTCTTATTTTTAATGTATTTTTCATTGTTTGTTCAGTACTAAACAGTCCAAGAAGTCCCACAATTGAATTTAATAATCATTTGACATGTTAACTATCGTAAAGCGCTTCATGGGAGTAATTGTGCGATGATACATTTTCAAAGTATCACGATATGTATCGGTTGAGTATCGGTATCGTTCAGTGGTATCGTAAAGCTGTAGTGTGGACGGCCCGTGACATGATGGTAGAAATCCACCAACACTCCTGTCCTGGTGTACTGTACGAGTGGAGACACATTTAGTGAGAGAGAACAGATTTGATCATTCCTGTTTTTATTTAAGTGTGGCAAACTTGTCAAAGACTCTCTGGTCCATTTATTAACGTTTAAAAACTATCTTTGAAATGGCTGTGAGCGAGAGCCTTCATGGAAATCAGTGCACCATCACGCGCCACGCCGTCTGTACCGTGAAGCGCTTCCACTTGTTTTCTCTCAGCGCTGCCTCCCACGAACACAAGCTGAGAAGTGCTGGAGGTACACAGATGGGATCAATTAGAAGTCAACGCATCCACACATATATTTGTACCACTAACACAGTCTATCTTTAAAACGGCTTGTAGTCTTTTGCACATCTGTGTCAGGTGGCCAGATGTTGCAGGTAAGCGTTTGCGACAAAACATCGAACGTATTTGCTTTTAGTTTCTCTTGCTAGGATCCATTAAGCAGTTTTAAATGATCAGCTCTCCTTCAAGAAATGCTTCTGATATTAGCAGAACAGATCACGCTATCCTTTGCATGCTTGCCCCATGATTTGATGCACGATGGAAGGAAGAACTCCTGGCATCACTTCTGAGCTGCAGCTTCTGAGTCCAGGAGGAACTTTACAGAAGCTTTTTGTTCAACTCTTACTGGTTTCCTGAAGTCCTCAGATAGCAGATACAAGCGCTCCGTAGGATGTCTGTAACCGGCTGCTGTCTCTCTGCAGCTGTGCATCCGGCTGGAGAAGCTGTTTCAGGGCAGCTTCCCTCAGGCGGCCGCCCCCCCGGTGGAGGACCAGGTGACGTCTCTGAAGAACCTTCTGGAGCCGGAGGAGAACCATCAGCCAGGAGGCGAGGAGAAGGAGAAGAGGTCGCCCTGCAGCCGGTGAGCCTCCTCAGAGGGACCTCAAACATACACTGGAACAGGAAGTGCTCTAAAGCTTGGAGAATAGTCACTTTGTAAAAAGCGGTTTTTTTGCACGTCTATTCGTTTCGTTAATCGAATTAACTGTAATTTCTATAATCCACATGTTTTTTTCTTACAAAATTATTTTCTTTAATCAATTTTTTTTTAAACAAAATGTCCTCTGCTCTCCTGCTTGCCCTTTACAAAGTGAGACACACACATGTGGCAGTCCAGCAACAGTCTGACATCACCTGAATATACATTTATGTTGACACAATACCAGAAAACCTTGTTTCATCAATCTCCCTCCCTCCTGCTTGTGTTCTCTGCTGAATGAATAATAAGTATCTTAGTCTTTTAAAGCCCGTCCCTCCCTGCTGTGTGACTCTCTGTCTCTCTCTTAGGGCTGTACCCGAATATCCGAATATTCGTTTGTTGGAGTACTATTCGGGTTTCGATATTCAGATATTCGTTTTTTATTGAAATCTCCAATATCAACGTAAGAGCTTGTTCGGGGGGTGCTAACACTTAACCATAAACGTTATCGTTTACTTTCTCCATCTTTATATGTAGATATTACTTTTCTCCGTAAATCTCCGTCACGTTGTTTCCATAGCAACAACAACTTCCTGTCAACTGCGCTAACTCTCCTTCAAAATAAAAGCATGTCCATAAATAGGAAGCCAAGCCAAATTACACTTAAGACGTATACAACTGCAACGAAAGTAACGAACACAATGCGATATCCTTTTCAATTTCAAAGAACACAAATTGGGTTACATTAACAACTAACTATAAAACAACAATACTGTAGAAGAACAAAATGAATGCCGTGAATAAACCGAAATACACGTGTTGAAGCGGTTCGCTGCCGATTACTACATGGTATTCGGGCCAGCCCTACTCTCTCTCTGTGTGTGTGTGTGTGTGTGTGTCTCTCTCTGTGTGTGTGTGTGTGTGTGTGTGTGACTCTCTGTCTCTCTGTGTGTGTGACTCTCTGTGTGTGTTTCAGGTCAGTTCAAGGCGACGTGTGGTCGCAGCTTCAGGACATCCACGAGTCGTTCGGCCTCAGATACCAGTGGGGGGGCTCCTACTGCAACAAAGCACTACTCTGCTGCCTGGGCATCGACACCCGCAATATTGTAAGTCTCTGCTGGACCCTCAGTGGCCCCTCAGTGGCCCCTCAGTGGCCCCTCAGTGGCCCCTCGGTGGCCTAACACCTCATTAGTTCAGCTGGAAAGAAATGTAAAATCACTGCGGCATGCAGGAAATGTCATCAATGTGGCATGTAGGATGCAATAAGAGCCATGTTGTCCCCTTTTGCTTAAAGCTCATTTTTAGAAGACATTTGATGACCCTTAAAGTGACCTGTAGCCTGTAGTGAGCTCTTCGTGCAGCCATTGGGCTCTGCAGCAGGAAACTAAACCTCCCCTCAGAGACTTTGTGTTTACATGAACTCCTCAGCAGGAGTGTGTGTGAGTTGTTTCTGACCTGCTGCTTCACTGTGCAGCTGTTCACGGGACAGAAGAAGCAGCCGGTCATCGTGCCCATGTACGCCGCCAGCCTGGTGAGTCCTGCGCCTTCTCTCTCTCTCTCTCTCTCTCTCGCGCACACACACACACACACACACACACACACACACACACACACACACACACACACACACACACACACACACACACACACACACACACACACACACACACACACACACACACACACACACACACACACACACACACACACACACACACACACACACACACACACACACACACACACACACACACACACACACACCCAAAAAAAAAAAAAAAATCAATCTGATGTTTCCTTGAGGCTTTTTCTCAAGTAAAGGGAGGGACGTTTAGAGACGAGTTGTATTCCTTACAGACGGACATCAAACTCCTGCTGGGTGTGTTTCCAATAGTATTTATATGAGTCAGAAGGACAGTCGCCTCTCAGCACGGTGTTGCTGCACCTCTGATTTCAGACTGTTTCACGCATGTCTCACTTTCTAAAACATTCACAGGAGACATGAACAAGCCTTCGAAAGCTGACCTGTAGTAATGATAGTGTGTGTGTGTGTGTGTAGGGGATGCTGGAACCCACCAAAGAGCCCGTGAAGCCCGTCTCTGCAGCGGAGATGATCACCTCGATAGCCCAGACCCCTCCTCTGGCTCCAGAGACAAAAACCTCGTGTCCCGCAGACTCAGCCCCGGTGAGACGGAGACACACTCATAGCATATTGGATTTACTGACACCTGAGGGTCTGCAGGCCGATGTATAAAATGCTGCATTAGACTTGTTTTGTTCACGCAGAGACCCAACATCTGTGTATGTATTGATGTGTGTTAAGTGTGCATCAAATGGCAGCCGAGTTAATGTTAACTTTTTTCTGCATGTGAGTTTTTGTTTCATGTCCATTTCAGGCGTTGATGCCCACGGAGCACTTGATGTATAACCTGCTCTCTCCTCTCCAGCAGGAGGCGCTCCCCCCCGTCCAGTTTGACTGGAGCAGCAGTGGCCTTACCAACCCTCTGGATGGTAGGTGACCCGGACCCTCACACTGACCCCCCCCCCCCCCCCCCACTCCTCGCTTCTGGCTCTCGTCTGTCTTTCTCAAACCTTTCTAACTGACGGTCTTCTCTCACACCCTGACTCAGCATAAAACGTTCTTCATTAGGAAACGATCCACACACATTCCACCACTGCTGGGGAACCAAGTGGTGAACCTGAGAAGACCGGCAGGAGATCTGACGTCCTTTGGGCCTTTTCACTGGTTTTGAAGCCTTTAAAGTTTAGTTGAACAAATGATCAGTCATTAAAATCATGCCAGGTACCCGAGGGACACACGCGCGCACCGAGAGCTGCTGAGGAAGGGTTTCCTAATAGACTTTCTAATGTTGAAGAACAACTAAATACGGCATCACATTTAAACTTGAATCTTTTACAGACTGGTTTTAAAGTAAGGCTGGGTATCACTTAAAATGTTTTGATTCAAGATGATACCCCACTTTTAATACTTTATGTTTAACTCTTGCTTTAAACGTTTTGGTTTTCGAGCTTCAGACGTAATTAAGTATTTATCCGCAGTGAGTGACGGTGGATCTTTCCCTTTAACCCTCTTGATAAAACAACATGGCCGCTCCGCATGAAGACATGTCTAACATAGAGCTGACTCTACTCTTCTGACACTGCTGCACGTTTCTGGTTTCTTCTCTGTGTGTGTGTGTGTGTGTGTGTGTGTGTGTGTGTCCGATTAACCCTGTGCAGCCAGCGGAGGCTCTTCTCTGTTAAATCTGGATTTCTTTGGTCCTGTGGAGGATTCAGGCTCCAGCAGCTCTCCCTCCATCCCAGGTCAGCAGCTGATCCCCTCCTCCTCCTCCTCCTCCTCCTCCTCCTCCTCCTCCTCCTCCTCCTCCTCCTCCTCCTCCTCCTCCTCTTGATATTAACCACACATCTCTGCTTTCTGCTGCTCGCCTCTGGTAGATTTAGCGTAAATCGGAAGGTTTCATGACTCTCATAATAAGTGTTTATCATGTGGAGTCAGATCAAGAGTAAAAAGTACTTTTTCACATCCACAAATGATACTTGGTGTTTGGGTTAGGGGTTATCTCCATAACGATAAACATAGAAAGAGGAGATGACAAAAATAAGTACGAAAAATAGGAACAATAAAAAACCACAGTATTTGAAATATGTGTATACCAAAAAAACATTTAAAAAAAGTATAGAAAACAAACATGTTAATGTTTTTGACGTACAGTTTTATTCAAAGTGGGAAGGAGTGTCACTTTGCGCCACCTGCCGCTTCTTTAAAAAGAGACGCAATACTTCACACATGGAATAAATAAAATAGTGACACAATAATGCAAGAAAAGAAAAGTCAATTGTCCTTTTTAACTGAACGTTACAGTAAGAGTTTTGCTCACTTCCTGTGAAGCTTCATAAACACTACGAATGAAAACAACCTTGAATGAGAAGAAAAACCTTTGCTTTGACTCTTCCTCCTCCCAGTAGGCGTGGACCCGGAGCTGTACGAGCTGACGACGGCGAAGCTGGACTCGAGCGGCTCGGGGAGTCGAGTCGCCGACGCCTTCGCCCGCCTGATGTCCACCATGGAGAAGACCAGCACCTCCACCAGGTCAGAGAGGGGAGGAGGAGGGGTCATGTGATGCTTCCTGCATTTAGCTGACTCAACGCGTTTATGGTTAGAGGCCGGAAAGAGGTTCTCTGGTCAATACACGTGGGAGAGATTTTCCCGTTTTATTCTACTACAAAGTACTCGGTAAATTCCCCACTGTGAATAAAAACAAACGTTAGCTGCTAACATTTATCTAAATGAGACGACTTAACGTCATCACGCCCAACATTAGCTGCCGTTAGCTTAGCGGTGGTGACGTGAAGTCATGTGACCGTGCTGTAGTTCCTTTATAGCCCAACATTAGCTGCCGTTAGCTTAGCGGTGGTGGTGTGAAGTCATGTGACCGTGCTGTAGTTCCTTTATAGCCAAACATTAGCTGCCGTTAGCTTAGCGGTGGTGACGTGAAGTCATGTGACCGTGCTGTAGTTCCTTTATAGCTCAGCATTAGCCACCTTTAGCTTAGCGGTGGTGACATGAAGTCATATGACCGTGCTGTAGTTCCTTTATAGCCCAACATTAGCTGCCGTTAGCTTAGCGGTGGTGACGTGAAGTCATGTGACCGTGCTGTAGTTCCTTTATAGCTCAGCATTAGCCACCTTTAGCTTAGCGGTGGTGACATGAAGTCATATGACCGTGCTGTAGTTCCTTTATAGCCCAACATTAGCTGCCGTTAGCTTAGCGGTGGTGGTGTGAAGTCATATGACCGTGCTGTAGTTCCTTTATAGCCCAACATTAGCTGCCGTTAGCTTAGCGGTGGTGACGTGAAGTCATGTGACCGTGCTGTAGTTCCTTTATAGCCCAACATTAGCTGCCGTTAGCTTAGCGGTGGTGGTGTGAAGTCATGTGACCGTGCTGTAGTTCCTTTATAGCCCAACATTAGCTGCCGTTAGCTTAGCGGTGGTGGTGTGAAGTCATGTGACCGTGCTGTAGTTCCTTTATAGCCCAACATTAGCTTTTCAGCTAAATCTAACAGTTTTTATTGTTATATATGTTGTATCCTTCATCACTCTTTCTGTTCAGGTGTGTATTCAAGTGTGTGTGTGTGTGTGTGACAGGAAGCCGAGGAAGGAGGAGAATCTGAGCGACGAGGCGTCCAAAGTGATCTCCCTTCTGCCCGACCTCTCCTTCATGCAGGCCAAAGTTTTGATGTTTCCCGCCACGCTGACGCCGCTCGGCTGCCAGGCAACCACAGACTAAAGCCCCGCCTCCTCAACTGACATCATCAACTGACACCTAAGCCCCGCCCCCTGACTCGGCCCATTTTAACCAGTTCTCGTTGTCTTCTTCTTTTGCCGCGGCTCAGTTCCTCCCTTTCATACTTTTTTATTTTATTAAGTTGCGCTTTTCTTTTATGATCACAGGAAACGGGGGGGGGAGCGCTCAGACGACGACCTGCACAGAATAGGAGATTAATTAATTTATAGAGGAAGGTGTAGAAGTGTTCTAGAAGAATCGTCATGTATATAATCAGGGATTCGATGTTTAATTTCCTTTCTTTTTTATTCTGAATGATTTCTGGATGATTTTGAGTGTCTGTGAAGGAGACACTGGCCGAATCAAAGTGAAGTGGTATATATGTTTAAATTAATACATTTATAAACATATATATAAAATCTATATATATATATATATTTATCGACTTGAAACCACACTGCCTGCAGAATCCAGCTGATCGTCTTGTGTTTAAAGGCCTTAGTTTTTACCCGTAGATTTTAACGTTTCTTTAACCCGCTCTGTGTCTTTCTTTCTGTTTGTAATTGAACAGCTTTTTAACGTAAATTATTTCACACCCCATTTACTTTTTCCAGTCTTTCCCCGTTTCTAGAACTGAAGGACGACTGTTTATCTTTGCTTTGGGGGCCGACTAAACGCTGGTGTGTCTTTTCATTTTTATTCCACGTTTAATTTTTCTACACATTCCAGCTTTTGGATATAAAACAAGTTTCCTTCCTTGTTTGGGTCCGCACTCACTGTTCCTCATTTGTTGTTGTTTTGGGGGTGGGGGGGTTAAAACAAGACGTTTTTTTTTGGGGTTAAAACCACTTTAACTTAAGGTTTCTCGCCAGTGAAGGTCGACTCGAATCAGAAGGGAATTAAGGGACCAATGTCTGCTTCCTCGTGTCGGGTTTTGTTCTCTGTTCCTAATATGAAGTGCTTTTTGTTGTTGCCGCTCATGTTTTGTTGTTGTTTTGCTCATACTACTGTCAGCCCCGTCTCCCAGGAGGATTTTGCACATTGTAAAGATGAAATGGATGTAATCATAGTTCACTGTGGCTTTAGACTGTGTACAGTTAAACTATGGACTGTCAGATGTTACGGGAAAATTCCTATGGAAAAAGACTGAATCACTTGAAGAGCCTGTCAAACGGTTTTCGTGCATGCCCGGGTTCCTTTGAGACTATAAGTGTGTAAATTTTACTTTTAGTGTACACAAGAAATTAAAATAGTTATCTTCTCCGCTCGCTTCTGTTTCTTTCGGACGCACATGAACACTTTCATCAACCAAGGCTTGCTTTATTTAAGGAGTTCTCAGACATGCAGGAAAATATGTATCAATTCTGGCCAAAATGTTAAAGGTGGGGGGGGGGGGTAGGGTGTTCACTTCAGAAACACTTTGTGATATTCCATGGAATGCTCTTAACGTCCCGATAGCAATGAATATCTTAAATGCTTTGACAATAAATACATACAAACATTTCATCTGTGGAAGCCTTAGTACTGTAAAAAGCACGACCAATCATCTGAGCCGGCTAAAGTAGCTGGATGGCCTCCCTGCCTGTCAGCCTTCCATCTGTGCACAAACTTACCTCATGCCCTCATTGGTCATGTGTGCGTTCGTGTGAGTTGGAGGAGGGGCTCTGTAAGGAAGTCTGAAGGAAGGGGCAGACTACTGCGTACTTTCAAATTCTAGCGCACTCGAGCTGGGGGGTATACTACGAAGCAGGATTTTCGCTTAGCCGGCTAACTTCAGGGAAAGCTCGGGGTTTCCGGTCCTACGAAGCTGGTTCTCTTTTAGCAGGCTAGATCTCCATGGTAACTTATGCTGTACGGCTAACCTGGGGGGTATACTACGAATCTAGTTCAACATATCCTGGATATGTTTGAGTTATCCGGTTGACTTAATCCAAAACATACGCGCTCTCGCTAAACTGTACTACGACGCTGGTTATCAACTCGTTCGCTCAAGCCAGCCGTGTCCTATCTAGTCAGGTGCGCGTTCACATGAAAGGGGTGGTATCTGGAGCATTCGACCAATCACAAACATGGAGAAGCGCACTGACAGCGCAGCGTCATACTTCCTGAATGAAAAGTGAACTATAATATTAGTCAAATATGAAGAAGTTAAACTTTAAACATCCATGACTTAAACACTTTATCAGGATCAAAGCCACAGAGCTGCACCTGCAAGGTGAACACAGCTGGCAACAGAACAAGTGTTTGAATGCGTACATTAACAGGTTTATGATATCACTGCCTCCTCTAAGACACGATCTGACTTCAATTACATTTGTCTCGAGTGTTTCGTCAACTTATGTGTTGCTTAAAATAATACTTCTGCATACAGTATGTGACACTGTGAGTGTTGCACGGCCAGATACGGCTCAGCTGACTCAGATAAGGAGAGATATGATATGGCCTACATTATGATGTGATATGAATGATAATGGGACACAACCGTGGTAAATTTGGTTTTATATTGGACGTTGGATATTCGACACATTCGAAAAATCTATTTAACACTGGCTTCGATGGACGATTTTTTTGTCAAACCAACTTCGATGTGTTAATACAAGGCCCGCCTATATAACACAAAGCTTTTTTTTTCAAAAAACCCACCTTTTGATTTTATACTATTTTTTTTGTGTTAAACAATCCTATAAATCTATTATGCGGCTTGGCCTTTTCACCTACCCATGTAGGAGAAAGAAGAAGAAGAACTCCGCACAGTTCTCTTATCCTGGAAGTTCAACTGTGCGGAGTTCTTCTTTTTCTTTGCTGTGCTCCAGGCTGGAACATATCCTGCTTCGGAGCACAGACTAGGTTCCAGGATAAGTCACCATGGAGATCTAGCCCGCTAAAAAGTAAACCAGCTTCTTAGTACCGGAAATCCCAGAAGTTATCTTGCTAAACGAAAATCCTGCTTCGTAGTATACCCCCCAGGTTAGGTTGCAGGCTAAGAGATCAACTCAGTGAAAGCACCGCCTGCTGACCAATCAGAGCTCAGTGTGCGGAGTTTAAAGCGATCAAGTCATATTACAGGAGAAAGGAAATACAGAAAAACTGCCGTCGCAGGAAAGACGGCCGGCAAAAATCACCGACTGTGTGAACGTGAACATTAATAGAATATCACCTCCATCTTCAGAGCAATCTGACTATTATAACATTAGCGTTAAGAAAGCTTACTTAAATATCGGCCACAACATAAGTAACCGGATCAGAGTACATTAAGTACAGTCCGCGGCACATCACTTCATAATGTATCATACATCTCCTTATCTGAGTCAGCTGAGCCGTATCTGGCCGTGCAGCACTCACAGTGTCACAGACTGTATGCAGAAGTATTATTTTAAGCAACACATTAAGTTGACGAAACACTCGAGACAAATGTAATTGAAGTCAGATCGTGTTTTAGACGGGGCAGTGATATCATAAACCTGTTAATGTACGCATTCAAACACTTGTTGTGTTGCCAGCTGTATTCACCTTGCAGGTGCAGCTCTGTGGCTTTGATCCTGATCAAGTGTTTAAGTCATGGATGTTTAAAGTTCACTTTTCATTCAGGAAGTAATTAACTAGCGTAGCCAATTTATTTATTATTTGTACAAGTTATTTAACATTTAGAGACTGAATAATTTAGAATGCTACTATACCATTACTACAATTAGGTAATATCAATAAAATGTTTATTTTATTTGTTTCCAATACATCATTTAAATTTGTTTTTATTAAATCAAATTAAAATGCCTAAGTTATTTATTTAAATCAAACAGTTCCTCTCTCCTCTCCTCTCACATATCCTCTGAAATTAAAAAAATGTAATCAATCGAGATAAAATGTGTTAAAAATAAAAGACAGGAAGACAAAGATGAGATCATTTTCATTTAATGTATAAAATAAAATTACTAAAGTGCCCCCCCCCCCCCCCCCCAGAGCTGAATCCTCATCACATTCAAATAATAATAATAATAATAATAATCGCCGTCAGAAGGAAACATGATGTATTGCATAGGAGAAGGCACCGATGTACAGAATCACTTCATCCCTCCCTTTAATGTCCAGTACAAACCTGCAGAGCCACAGAGCTGCTACAAACAACAACAACAACAACAACATAATACAACATAATACAAACATTTGGTTTGATGAGAACAACCAATCTTTCATTCTCTGGATGGAAACAGACAGAAGAGTCAGGATAAACAACATGGAGCCAGTTTAAAATGATTAAATCTAAATAAAATATGGGTTTGGGAAGTCACATTCTTCAGACTTTTGTTCATTTTTATAGTAAAAATGTTCAAATTTAGAACCAAAGAACAAGAGTTTAAAAAACACACAGCACCATTTAACTTATTCTTCATAAAAAACAGTGTGTAATGTACATATTTTATTAATTGATATCCCTAATTTAGATCCCTGTCTCTTAAGTTTTAAATACTGATCAACAACAGGTGGATGCTTACACTGGAAATGTGTTAAAAGTGATTTGAAGCTGTACAAATAAATAACTACAGTGAATAGTGGAGGAACAACTCCAGGAAGATCTTAGCAATACAAAAGAAAAGGTATTGAATCTTAAAAAACATATTGGATGTTGAATTAAATGTTGTTTTTTCACATAAGGACACATGCAGTACTACTCACTGGTGTAACTCCCTGCTGTTACCGCATCTGTCCAGCAGGGGGCGACACAGTTCAGCTTTAACGCTGCGTTTAACTGCCTTTCAATTCAATCACATTTTAATGTTATTTTCCACTTTTACTGAGTTAGATCTCTTTACCAGCTTCAGCTCAGATAGATTCCTAACAGAAATACCAGATATTTATAAAGGTTATTTAAATGCAAGTTTGTTTACATAATGCCATTTTTGGTGTAAAACACACAACATGCGAGGGGGATTTGTTTCATATATCAATGGTTAGCAACATTGATTTTAAAGCATTGCAATAACGTAACATTTAAAATGTATTGGGCCACAGATATTTAGATCTAGGCACACATCAGCAAGTTAATCCCGGTTGAAATATAAAAAAAACACTAATATTTTAAGTTTCTATTCAGATTTACACATTTGAAACTGGCCCACTGTTTATACAACTCACACACACACACACACACACACACACACACACACACACACACACACACACACACACACACACACACACACACACACACACACACACACACACAGACACAGTGGCATAGGTTGAATTGAGCGCGTATGCATTGCTGAAATCATATATTACATAGTATTAAAGAAAAAAACTCCGATCATTTATTAAATGACGGAATATTTCATAGACTTCCACCCAAAAGGACCTCTGAGTTAAGCCTGCACTGAGAGGGCAGCCTTGGTGGAGAAATCCTTTACAAAGAATACATATTTATGTTTCTGTACAAACCAAATATTAGTGTCCAGAGATACAATAAATACACACGGAGCCGCGGGGTAATAAATAATTCATAGAGTTATTTCTGGTAAAGGGAACGTCTGCGTGTGAAACTTCACCACTTTGCTACAAACCATCAACAACATACTTTCTATTTTTTCCAAATGTGAGTTTTATTAACTCCAGGTTGAAATGTGGCTCTTTTATTTTTAGAAAGATACAATTTCATTGGTTGAGTTTAAAGTGAGCGCTGACACACACATATAATTGATTTGAGTGTTGTTGGTGTGGGTTAGCTTAAAAACATCCAATGTCTGTCAAGTGTAATGAAAAAATACATTATACACGTATTAGGAGGGAAAGTGTCTCCATGGTTATTCATCCTTTTCTTCCTGCTAATTCTCTTAGATTAAAGCTGGGGTGTCAAACTCAAGGCCCGGGGGCCAAATCCGGCCCGCGACTTCATTTGCTGTGGCCCCGCAAGAGCTTGCAAAGAATATATTACGTTTATTATACGCCACTTTAAAGAAGCAGGTTGCCCATAAACTACATGTCCCACAATGCATCTCGTTTTGTGACATGCACTGAAGAGACTTGCAATTATTTGCCTTGGACTTCTGCTTTCAGACGTAGTTAATTACTAAGTTATTATCCTCTCCGATAATAATCCAATTCAGAGGCAATCATGTAATACATTATTTTATATATATATTATATATTTATATAGTTACAACCGGCCCTTTGAGTGCAACCTTTATGCGAATGTGGCCCGCGATGAAATTGAGTTTGACACCTCTCGATTAAAGTCAAGAATTTAAGTGAAAAAACCTTTTTGTCAAGTAAGATGAAATGATTACCTTTCTTTTTAAATAATATTTATAATGGAGTTACTTGATTTTCAGCTAACTTACACTTCCTAGTTTAGCTCAGGTTTGAACTCAACCAATAAGATGCTTTACTCTTTGTGTTTCCAAAAGTAAAGGGTGTTTTTAAACCAGAAACTGTGACAGACTAACAACAACAACAACAACAACAACAGCAGTGATAACTGTTCAGACACAAAGTCGTAGGCAGGAAGTAAGTTGGTCATTATGAGCAACACACCGGCTAAAGAAAATGAAAACTAGAAACTCCAGTCTGCTGCTGTTATATATGTTTCCTGTTTTCAAATCCAAAACACAAATAAATAAAATGTGTTTTTTTCCTTGGATTTGTGGGAAAATACATAAAAACATCAGACGTTATGTTTCCGTTTGAAAAACAGCAATAGAAATAGCTCAACATTCACACACGTCGAGATGCTCTCACACTCGTTCTGGACCGAAGTATCTCTGCAGGCGGGATCCTCTTCAAAAGGTATAACATGATGCATTGTGGGTAATTAAGAACAGGTATTGCTTCGTGACGAGCGACAGCAAGACGTGACGGCGTGATCGAGGTTTTAGAAAAAGGCACTGGATTGTTTTTTTTTTTATAAATGCTATTGAGATTTCTGTCTTCATCTCAGATCTGTGGAAACATGCAGCGGCGGTAGAAAAAAAGTCTCTTTTTGATCTTTACAATTTCTCGGACAGCGGTAGGAAACGGGACTTCAGGCCGGAGTTATCGGAGCTGGAAGACAAACTCCGAGCTCTTGTGTCTCTGAGAGGGAGTCGTCCACACGGCGGGTCCTCCGTGTGGAGCTCAGGGTTCTCAATGCTCAGGGTGTTTTTATACACATGGTTGGTCTCATCTGCGTCACGCACCAAAGGCCTGGTCAATCATTGCTTCACAATCTGCAGGACAATCAGTAAATCCACACCAAGTGAAACTCAATTTGGACATTATTGTTTGCACCATTGACAAATAGCAAGCTGTCTTGGCACGAAGGATGCTATCGTAGCTTATAAGCTATGTTCCTTTATCCAGTTCATTAAACGTCCTCTTTCAGGATATACAACGTTTAGGAGAGTAAACTCTTTCCGGTTCCTTCCACAAAAACCAATGCAATTTCGGATAATCTCCACATGTCTACCCTACTTTTATAATCTTCAAATCATAAATTAGATTTGTGATTCCAGAATTATAAAAGTAGGGTAGACATGTGGAGATTATCCGGCTGAACAAAAGGTGATCCGTCTCTTCAACGTGTCTCGACCACAGACCTTATTTCCAGCTCTCGTCCTAAATCCTACGGAGAGATTGCTTTTTGTCGAAGGAACCGGAAGTGGTCAAATGCTAACTCACTTCCGGGTTTTAGGACGCGTCACTGCGGCCCTCTATTTGCGAGGAGGAATAACTGTGAGGATGTTCTGCCTGATAGCAGCTTAGCTAACATGTTTGTTATGCAGTTAGCAAGCTAGCTCGTTCAAAGCCCTGAGAACCAGCAGCTCCGTGGCGTGTGTAGCTGCTAAGTGCTAGCATTTAGGCTAAAGTAAAACAAGGCTCTTGTGAAAGACAGCCTTGTTTTAATTAGAGGTCGTTGGTTTTGGTCGAAGCACCAAAAAGAGCTGGAAGACCTTTTTCTTTCTCCCCGTAGCTCTGCACAAACGAGCGTCACATCACTGAGCTTCAAAACCAAATGTTGACCAGGCCTTTATATCGTGCTTTACTGCTTTTGAACTTGTGTTTGAGTTTCGTTAATACAACCACCTGCCTGGAACCTGCAGTGGATTTCTCTCCGTGTGAAATCCAGCTCGAGTGATCCAGCAGCTGTGATCCTGCAGACGCCCAGAGTGAAGCCCGTTGTTACTTTGAAAACTGTACAAAATGAACAGAGCGTCACTAGGTTCTGCTCAGCTGCCCACCAGCACCTCCATGATGTGGTCCAGCTCGGCCAGGTCCATTTTGAACGGCTGGTTCTGACCGCCCGTCGCTCCGAAACCCGACATGGAACGCACCAGATCGTCCGCCGTCACCATGGGGGCCATCTTGGACGGAGGGGCTCCCGAGGGGCCGAGGTCGTACATCGACGTGTCAATGTCTGTGAAGAGGACGTCGTCCAGGGTGAAGTCAGTGAGGAAGGAGTGGGACTGGGAGGGAGGAGGAGGAAGAGGAAGAAGGGGAGGAAGAGGAGGAAGAGGAGGAAGAGCAGGAGGAAGAGGAGGAGGTTTACTCTCCACCTCTTCCTCCTTCATGATAACGTCAAATAAAACCTGAGCAGGAGGCGGTGATGGCGACTCGGAGGAGGAGGAGGAGGAGGAGGAGGAGGAGGAGGAGGAGGAGGAGGAGGAAGAAGGACAGAGTTCCTCGATTTCCTCCAGGGCCGAGGAGAAGCTGTCTTTGGGGGACGGAGAGGGCGATGGTGGCGTCCTGGGGGAGAGGAGCAGGTGCTGGGAGGAGGAAGAGGAGGAGGAGGAAGAGGAGGGAGGCAGAGTGAAGAACATGGGAAGATCCTCCTCCAGCAGCGAGGCGGGGGTGAGGCAGGAGTCCGTCAGCAGTCCGGACATCGAGGAGGAGAGGATGCTGAAGGAGGAAGAGGAGGAGGAGGAAGATGGAGGCTGATGGAAGCTCTCGTCCTCGCTCACAGTCGATGAAGAGGAGAAGAAGAGCGCCCCGACGCCCCCCCCCTCCTGCCTGAAGTCTCTGTGGATGCGCTGGATGACGTTGTTGATGAGCACGCGGCGCTGCAGGCGGAGGTCGGCGGGCCGCGGGCCGTACAGCTTCATCAGAGACATGTTGAGGAGAGTCTGCCGGGTGGAGGAGGTCTGGAACACAACGCCTCCGGAGGGGGGGCGCCGCTCTTCCTCCAGGACGTCCTCATCATCGTCAAGTTTACGCTTCACCCCGTTACCCAACATGGATCTGAGGAGAGAGACGGAGATCAGAGAGGCCACAAGAATAATAGTAATAATTCATTACAGCGATTAAACAGCGGCGGCCGAGGCTGGTTTCGAACTAGAGTTCCACAACGCCCCTTGATCTGGTGATCAACGCTCTAGCCCACTGCGCCAACATCATACATGAAAGGCAGCTGCAGAGTATCAAAGATTCACGGACGAAGAAACTGAAATGTGGCAACAACAGATATTGAAAATAAATATGATATACTCGGGAAGCACAATTGACCGTATTTTATGAAATCTCAATATTCAAGTGGCATGAAGCACAATATTTAGTAAAAGAAAATAATTATTAGAATGAACCCAACATGGATCTGAGGAGAGGAGACCGAAAGAGATCAGAGAGAGGAAATAAGAAAGCTGCACTGCAAAGAATTACAGTGAATAATAATAATAAAAACATTTTTTTAATTTTTTTTATCTTTAATTAAAAGTAAGTATGCTTCTGAGGTAACATTAAGCTGTCTTTGGCTCTTTGCTGCTGTAATACATTTCCCCTCTGTGGGACTAACACAGGTATTCTGATTCTGAGAGAGTAAAGACATATGATATACTCGGGATGCACAATTGACCATATTCGAGCAAAATCTTAATATGGAAAGTTGCAATATTCAAGTTGCAGGAAGCACAATATTTAGTAAAAGCTAAATATGCAAAACAATTCGAATGAAATATTGTGGTTCATCAGAGTGCTTCAAAGTGCTGGCTGCAAAAGTATTCCACAGACTATTTAAACAAATCCTTGTTCGGTCCAGAAACATTAATATCAAAATAATCACATTGTGTCCATTTCATTTTATTTTCAATGATAGTCATATTTCAAACCGATCATTACCTCCAGTATCGTGAAAGCCTTCTTTGTTCACAGCAAAGCATTGACTTTACGCAACATGAACACGTTTTAAAAAGGGTATTGAATACTTTGGAAAGCATAAATAGTAGTTTTGAGTGTTTTGAGGCAAACAGTTCATGTTAAGGGTTTTTCTTGGGCTTTGAAACTTTGGAGAAATCAAATCTGGATGATGAGAAAAGTGTGTGTGTGTGTGTGTGAGCAGTCAGCTGACCTGCTCCCATGTGACCCTCAGTCAGCTGACTGGGTGGGAGTCAGTCTGACACCTTCTGACTCCCTGAACAACAAAACACAGGAAACAGGCCACTTCCGTACTGAAACACACACACACACACACACACACACACACACACACACACACACACACACACACACACACACACACACACACACACACACACACTCTCAATTGAGTGACTCAAAATGTGGAGCTTATGTGAAATCAGCCTCTGAAATGTCATGACCTTCACATGAATGTTAAGGGTCGTAACAAAGTGTGAACAACGACACACCTTCCTCACTATGACACACCTCTGGATGTTATGCACTAAGAATATAACATAGTTGTATCACATTTAGAAACTGACTGTAGAGGGACTTAAAGGGGACGGTTTGAAGTGAGGGGAAACCCCCCCAAAGGTCTCACATACATTATATGCTAATAAAGGAACATCGGATGTGTACTTGAGTACTTGGTAGTGTGTACTTATTCACTCTGTTTGAGTGCAGATGAAACAGCTGTGGGGGGGATTTGAACCGGTGACCTCGCTATTTCTCGGCCAACAGGGGTCTGAAAGTGCTGAGAGAGATTGAAAGAGGCAGCACACACACACACACACACACACACACACACACACACACACACACACACACACACACACACACACACACACACACACACACACACACACACCACACACACACACACACACACACACACACACACACACACACACACACACACACACACACACACACACACACACACACTTCTTATATATGATTATTCATGTGCTCGCCCGCCTCCTCTCTGCTTTAGACCCTTGTGGGGCCCCTCAGAGGCCATCTGCTCCGACACCCAGAGGACGAGGTGAGGGGGTGTTGGGCGAGACAGAGAGAGAGTGAGGCAGAGAGAGAGAGAGATGTTTTCCTCCCCCCTGTCTGTCTGTAATGTTCTTAATGAAACTGAACTGTGATCGAGCATCCTTTCAAATCAAGACTGACTCTTGTGACTGACAGAGGTTCAAAAATGTTACACCCCCCCCCTCTCTCTCTCTCCTCCCCCATTCTCCCCCTCTGGCAGCTGTCTGTCTGATGAAGGGAGAATCCCAAAATAGTTTCAGAAACTCTGCATTTGTGTCTTTGTCATGAAGATCTGACAAGTCAGGTGTG
>NW_027263115.1:137000-159707 GCF_902827115.2 Pseudochaenichthys georgianus
GGCGCTCCAACACATTGTACGTTATAGGATAAGGGGCGGGACATCTCTAAGCGGTTGACCAATCACAACAGAGCCGGCCAGCTAACCAATCAGAGCAGACTGGGCTCTGGTTTCAGACAGAGGGTGAAAAGAGGTGCTGCAGCACAGGCAGTATGAGAGGAATAAAGAGCTTTTTGAACACGTCCCAGGAGAGTGGGGACTAACTACAAACTAACTACAGCCTCACTAGTAAGTCCTGTTCCTTTATGAATGACTTAAATAAGGAAATTGATTAAGTGGATCAGCCAATTGAAGCTGTACACACTGCAGCACAGCTGTGTCTTCCTCATCTTGTATCAGAGTTGAGTGTAACTGGCATCCTGCAGAGTGTGTGAGTCCAATGTCGAAGTCTTACATAATACACACAAAGTGCTGATTGTACTGCGAGCAGAGTGAACGTCAGTCTGCTGTAACTCCGCCTGCTCCACTTTTTAAACTGCTGCTGCTGCTCCACGCCACATTCTTCTCTTTAAAGCTGGACTCCACACCAGGAAACTACAGCGCTGACCTTTGATCCCCCAGCTGCAGATCTGAGTCACCACAGCCAGTGTCAACACAACACTGGATTCATACACGCCGTCTAAATGTAACAAATCATGTATACAGGTATCATTCACACTTTTTATACTTTCATTCTCCTATTCTTGTGGCCACTATTGAACGCCATAAAACGTAAACTCTCAGTCAAACTCATGTCTACAACTCACTCAAACCTCACCTGTAGTGAACCCGTAACATGACGTGTTGCTATGACATTAAGAAAGCAAGCATGTGTTGGTTGTTTCTTAAATTGAAAGTGTATTGTTTCCTGATATCCCTTTTATAAAAAGGAATTTAAGGCCATTATCTTTTGGCTTGTTTATTTACTGCAGGTCACACGCGGTCATTGTATTCTAGATATCAGTGCGTAAGGGCTTCTAGATTACACACGGGATTTTAGTGATAAAATATCAAACGATAAATCTTCTTTGCCAATAAATCACAACACATGTGTATATACTACAATACAGGAATACCACATGACACAAGTTGAGGATGTCATTGGTGACAGGTGAACATATATTTACGGTTCAGGCTTTTCCACACTAAATACTACTTTATTAATTGTTGGTTATTTTTTGATACTTTGACTGTTAAAAAGTAGAAAGTACAAATCGTGTTCATTAAAATATCGAAACCTGTATAATCTAGTTTCAGTGTATGCAAGCTATAATTAATATTAAGAACATGAGCTACTTATCAAGCTGGGGACATGACGGGTGTGTTTGTCGATACTCACGCCAGAACATAGAGAAGTAAAGTGGGAGGGGCTGCAGCTAAATACATTTTCCATTATTGATTAATCGGTGGGATGTTTCCTTGATAAATCAATCAATTGTTTAGAAATGTTAAATAGTTGGCCCCATTAGTGTCTTTTATTTGCTTTGTTTATCTGGATAACTTGAAGATGATTCAATTGTTGTGATATATAACAAAGAACAACTGCAAATCATCACGTCGAGAAATTGGTAGTCGGTAATGTTTGGCATTTTTGCTTAAAAAAGTTACTAAAAAGACTTTGAGATTATAAAAGTTGCACACACATGTTGTGTTTATCAACGTGTTATTAAATGATCATTGCAGCTTTAGATGACTAATATAACTAAGTGAATTAAAACCCTTATAAGACCAATCATTGAACGTTACATGACAGAGGATAAAAGTCATTTCTGTCCACATTTTGGGGGATTTAAAAGCCATGTTTTCACCATTTCCCCGACCTAAAGACTTGCTCACATGTCTGTCTTTTCACTCTGGTAAATATAAATCACTGCGGGTGACAGTGAGCGCGGTTTGCAGCTGTCAGAGCAGCAGCTGGTTCCCAGACCCTCCGGACCTCCAGGCCACCGGCTGCTCCCCGCCACCTGCCCGCCACCAGGCACCCACACCCGGCCACAACCTCCACACAGCACCGTGGGGAAATACGGTTCTTCTCATTACATTTTACATCTAAACAAATGTACTCTTTCTGATTGTTAGGATATATTTGACTTTTAATTGAAAGCTAATGTGCACACTTGTTACGATTGGTTTATTAGAGAGTAATGTATTCTGTATGTTATAGTTATCCTTCTCAGAATATATATTGTTTTTAAAGGTTTATTTCTATTCTATTTTTAAGAAATGTTATAATTATTGTACATTGACTGTCAAAATGCTGTGGTGCCATAACAATTACCCAATTTGGGATTAATAAAGTACATAATAATAATAATAATACAAATTTATTTATATAGTAGCCTACCTTTTCATACAAATAACAATGAGTGCAAATAAAGAGTAAGGAACATATGTAAAGATATACAAATATATCTATCTATCTATCTATCTATCTATCTATCTATCTATCTATCTATCTATCTATCTATCTATCTATCTATCTATCTATCTATCTATCTATCTGTCAACCAGTCAGTCCCTGTTTGAGTAATGGTTTTAACTACAATAAAATATTTTTAACACTATATAAAATAACAGCAGCTTTCTTCCATAAGTTACAACACCAACGGCTCTCTAACCGACCAACGGCTGCCACTGTGACCGACAAACGGCTCTCTTGCCGGGCAGCACCAGGACAAGTTAGTGGGTATAAAAGGTGGTCTGTCACTCACCACATGTAGCTAGTCCCATCCAGGGTCTCCTCTGCTGCATGGGTGTTGTCGGTGAGGCCGGGAACAGGAGCTGTTTTACGGTCAGGAGGAAGACGAAGAAAGGGAAGAAGATGGAGGAGAAACCAGCAGTTAGTCCGTTTAAATTGTCAGTTTCTACTCCGCCATCGTTTCTCCTTCTCCGGCGGCGGCTGCCTCGACCTCAACACTCACCGAGCTCCGCACACAATGGCGAAGTGGAGGTGGTGGAGGAGGAGGAGGAGGAGAGGAGGAGATGTGTCACAGGGGAAAGACAGTCAATCTGCGGTTAGGTTAAGAGACGGCAAGAAGCGTCATTAACGTAACTTCTGGTGATAGACTTCAAAATAAAAGTGGTTTCCGGTTAATTTCGCTGTTTAAAGGACCCCTATTATTATACTGTTTTTCATCAATATATTACAGCTATCAGATATATACAGAACATGTCTCTGATTGGCTGAAACACCAAACAAGAACACAATGGTGCTCTCGGAGGAGATTCACGTGATAAGGGGGGGGGGGGTAACCTTGGTTGGTGATTGGCTAATGGTTGTAAATAATTGTTATATATTAAGTAGTGTATACCATGAACGGAACAAATAAAAATGAAATGTTCAAGATTGAAGGCTTTATTGCCATGTGCACATTAGCTGCAGTGTAGATATGGCAATGGAAAACTTAGGTCACAGGCTCCTCCAACAGAGCAACATGAATATAGGACATAGGACGAATAAAACAAATTAAATAGTGCAAGAGAATGTTTTGAGATGTGCAAGTTAATACAAATATATGAGTCATGTCGCTTTGAGTCTAAACTTTGCTCATCGCTGTGACGCTGTCCACAGTAGAGTCCGTACTGAAGTCAGAGTGCAACGATGTTTAATAAAGAAACAAACAATAATAACCAAGTTTGGACCACACGGTCAACAGAAAAGGTCAGAGCGATTGACCCTCTTTGTCATCCACAAAAGCGGCGTGAGACAGGTGACCTAAATACCAATAAACCATATTTATGTAATGTTAATTGCACTGTTGAGGAAAGTGCGATCTTCGTTGTTCATTCATTACATAATTACACCGCAGTTGTGTTTATGACAATAAACCTTTGAATCTTGAAGTCTTGGATCCATGTGACAATTATAGAAATAACAAGCA
This sequence comes from Pseudochaenichthys georgianus, assembly GCF_902827115.2. NCBI lineage: Eukaryota > Metazoa > Chordata > Actinopteri > Perciformes > Channichthyidae > Pseudochaenichthys > Pseudochaenichthys georgianus. The sequence goes on from NW_027263115.1 coordinate 140,861, forward strand.
TTGGAAAAACAAGCATTTTGCTCCTACAGATGCTTTAAATCGTTTTGTCAAACTTTTTCCAAATGATAGTTTTGCCAAAAAAATTACTTAAAGGGGACCTATCACGCAAAATGCACTTTTTGATGTCTTTTATACATAAATATGTGTCCCGGTGTGTCGGGGAACTCACGCAGCATCAGGAAATAAAACCCTCTCTCTTTTCCTCCGTACCCAAATCTCTAAAAACGGGGCTACAACGGAGCTGATCCAGATTTGCGTCCGATATGACGTAATATCTGAAATGTGGACCCACGGCCCAATCAGAAAGTTGCTATCAGAAACAACGCCCGACTGTTTTGGACGTAATATGGTCGGTGTTTACATTAGCATCGCTAACACTCAGAGCTAACCTGTACTGGAGAGCATGTGTGTGAAGAAGCAGGAAGTAAAAAGGAACTCTTCCGGCGCAGACTGAAAACTCATCTCTTTCGACTCCACTTCGAGCGATAGAATGACTAACAAAGAACTGCTAACAAAGCACTTATATACTAATAAAGGACTGGCTTATCTAAAGCCAGTTGAGTAGCACTTGAATGATTGGCTCTATGAAACCTGATGTACTTATATGATTCTGTTTTCCTCAAGGTTGTGTCTTCCTGGTCGAATGTACTTATTGTAAGTCGCTTTGGATAAAAGCGTCAGCTAAATGCAATGTAATGTAATGTAACTCACCTTGTGGTATAACCGGCAAGAGAGAAAGCCTTTGAGCTCCAGACTGTTTCAGAAATAATCCTTGATAGTCCATGATATGGCGTTTCATCACGGCAGTATCTACCAGGAGAATCTCCCGCATGAGCAGGCATAAACTCCGCCCCTCTTTTGTTATCAATATATATATTTGTAAAGCTTTATACACAAAATCAGCACTTTTGAAACAGGAAGTGAAATAGAGGGATATGAGGCATGGCTAGAATGGGTGATCTGTTTGTATTTTGAGCAAAACACTTCATAGACATGTTTTTCATATATTTAATCTGAGACCTATGCTATTGCCTAAAAATAGCATGATAGGTGACCTTTAATATCTAAAACTATGAAACTTCCTCAAATAATTCTTGAATATCACAAAGAAATTATTAAATATATAAAACAATGGCTCATTTACCAACTTAACGACTTAGGAGTATCTCCTAATAATGTTTTAGTATGTTTGAATATATATAACGTGAATTAAGTAATAACTGTGGGATAGTAAGTCATCATTTGAGACACTAAGTCCTTATTTCAAATAAGTTTAGTGATTATTTAAGCAGGTTTTTCTTGACAAACATGCAATAAATGTGAGAATCAACCAATTATTCACTATATTTATTTACTCTCATTTCCTTTGGCTACACAAGTTAAAATAACCCAATATAAAACCAACAATTGATGTACGTTCTTGGTAATAGATATCTGTCAAGAGAGGTAAATAAAGTAAAATCAGTCTTCATTTTTAAAACATGAGGAATCTAAAGCTTTTACTTTGAAGGCCACCTGGAAATGGCGAACATGGTGACCTCGCGCAGTGGAGAGCTTGATGTTCACAGCACACTGACAGAAGAGTGGGACCTTTTTGGAGACAATTATACTCGTTTTTATGCAGGAGTTAAAGTCTCACCAAAGGGATATATGAGGATAAAGAGGACGTGACTGTACAAATAGTGAAAGATGACGTCACAATTACCCAAAGTGACACCTTTAAAATGTTTATTTGTCCAAGCAATGTTTCAAAGACACTTTACATGTTATGGAATTCAAGCGTTGAAAATTATCGTACAAAACAATCAATCAGAATGCTTTATTTCCCCTGGGTCAGAGTGTGTTTCCTGAAAGTCGCTCCATTTTAGAAGAAATAACACAAAAAAGGTAAACACAAAATAATTAAGATAAAATAAAAACTTAGAAAATGAAGTTGGAATGTCAACAAATGTATACAAATATAAGAAATAAAGTTAAAAGTCCATTAAAGATAAGACAAATATAATAAAATATGTATGTAAAGCTAAGAAGTTACAATAGAAAAGGGCACATTGCAGTAACAGGTATATATAGAGTGTTGTATTGAAATTAATTACACATTAATAGCACTTTTAAAAAGGTAGAGACTTTAAGCCTCGTGACATCCTCACACTTTCAGCACTGCACCATTACTTCTTACAGTGTTGCTTCACACACAGCAGACCCGCCTCTCATAGTAAATAAATATCCCTCAACTCCCGCCAGGATCAAACAAACTGTCATTGGTTAACCTGCTGCTCACTGATTATTTAATTCAGAGTGTTTTTTAAAAGAGCTTTTAGTTCAGTTCCCTTTGACTGCTGCAGTGTTTTCTGTCTGTGTATCCGTGCGACTGTTTTCCTGCTTCTCCTGCTGAGTGAAAAACCACAAATATGTGAAGCATTCCAGTTATTCAGCATTGGACGTCACATCTCAATAATATTCAGGCAGAGAGTCCTCTACTGTCCGCTGTGCAGGGTTTCATATACTAACACAACACCCCCAAACTACATTTGGTCTGACAAGCTCTTTGTATAGTTTAAAAAAAACATTTTTCACCTATCCACAGTATTCCTTGTGAATCAAATAGAATCTAATCTCAGTAATTCACCTGTTGGTCAACAGGTGAATTACTGAGATTAGATTCTATTTGATTCGCTTAATTGTAGTCTGTATCAATACGCTGTATGTACGCAAATATTGACATGTCTCCGTGCTTTAATGTTCAAAAAGCTCTTTATTGTTCTCATGCTGCAGCACCTCTTTTCACCCTCTGTCTGAAACCAGAGCCCAGTCTGCTCTGATTGGTTAGAGATGTCCCATCCCTTAGCCTATCACGTACAATGTGTTGGAGCGCGAGCCAATAGAAGCGCAAGTGTTACATAGTGACAGCATTATGTTCAGGAAGTAAATAAAGGAGTTCAATGGAGACGTTTAAGGCGGAGTGAACAGAGGGATTCTAGCCTTTGCAGACCATTAACATGCACACAAACCTATACCACACTACAGGCCAGGGAAAACGCCCAACAAGTGGTCCAAAGCTGAACAAAATGTAATGAGAAGTCGGTACCACTTTACAATAAGACTACAGGGTTACCAATCGTTTGTAATTCATTTATTAATTAGCTTGTGAACACTTTATAAATCATTAATACGCTTTTATAAGACATGAGACAAACAGGGCGACTGTGACCGGTTGCTTGCCAAATAGTGAGCCCACATGTATCTTTACTGCTAAGCCTTATATTGGCTACCTAGCTTACTTCGTCTTCTTCATCAGCCAGCATCCTTGGTATCTGTTGCTCACCTAGTTGATTCTCGCTAAGCAGCCAATATAAATCTAATGTAACTGTTGCTTAAAAAACCGAATAATGCACAATTCTTGAATCTTGTCCCCTTTTATCAGAGAGCTCTGTTGAAACCTGTTAATGAAGAACCACCTGTGCAGTGAGCTGGCTTTCTCTCAGACTCTCCGGCAGTGTGTGTCCTGACGTCATGGCCGACACTCGGTGACGAGAAAGCTAAAACTGGTCCGACGAGTTCAACCAAACACCCAATTGTTTTCTCTTCTCCTCCTGCCAGAAACCACCTCTGAGTTTCATTTCCAGGAACAACTTCTGCAGCTCTGAGTGTGATGTGAGGTTCGGACTTGGTTAGGCCGAGCAGGATCTAACGGCAGCCAGATGGGCGGAATACAAAACAGAACCAGCAGCTGATCCCCTTTAAATGAACACACGAGTAAAGACATGGAAATCCCATCTGTTGCTGCTGAGCTCCAAAACCACCACACACACTGAAGGCAGGTCCAGATGTTTCACTGCAGCTGAGGGGTCATGTGACCCAGGTGTGGTGTTTTCTAATAAGTGCAAGAAAAGGACCATCTGGAGGCTTTGGATGTGGTTCATTCAAGACAGATAAAGAGGGGAGAGTTGGTTGCAATCTGCATCAGCAATGCTAGATGGTGACAAATCTTACACATTATATGTTTAAAAATTAGGCAGGCATTGAAAAAGCAAGCAAGACAAAGATAGATTTTTAAAGAGGACCTATCGTTCTTCTTGGGGGGTTTGTGTGTAAATAGTCTGCAAAGGCTAAAAACCCCTCTCACACACTCCCCCCCCCCCCCTGCCTAAGATGCCTCCATTGGACTCCTTTGTTTACTTTCGGAACATACTGTAGTGACATCAATATATAACACTCACGCTTCTATTAGCTAGCGCTCCAACACATTCTACGTGATAGACGAAAGGGGCGGGACATCTATAAGCACTAGACCAATCACGACAGAGCCTCATTATACTCGCTACACTCCTAGCCACAGATACCGTTTTTTGTCAGAGCATTTGATTTATTGACCGCTGGTGGTAATGTATGATCCACCATGGCTTAAAGCAGTGCTTCTCAAAGTGTGGTCCGGGGACCACTGGTGGTCCGTGAGCGCCCCCTAGTGGTCCGTGAGTATATTGGTACAATTTCACATTTGAAATAAATTAATAAATTAAAGTTTTACGCACTCTCGCGGGAATATCTCCGCAATGGAGCGAGCTTAAATGTCACTTTCGATGGTATGATATAGCCCAGCGCAACACCTTCATCACACATGTTGCCACTTGTTTGTACCATTTTCAGGCGATTTGTAATCTGTTCTAGAAAAACGATGTGATTTTGGATATTTGTGGAGTTAGGTGGTCCGCGAGTGTTTTTTTATTGGTTAAGTGGTCCTTGGTATGAAAAAGTTTGAGAAACACTGGCTTAAAGGGAATCATCTGACTACTTTTCCCTCAACTGATCCGCCACTTTACCGCAAACTTTACCTGCTTTTCTTCAACCTTCAGACCCCCTAGATAAGAGATCTAACAATAAAGCACGGTCCACATACTTTTGGCCATTTAGTGCATCCATCTAACGCTAAAAGAGTTGGACGGAAAGACTGACAAGCATTGCTGTGAAAGTACAAGTTCAGTATAATTGGGTTCTATTCCTGTTCTCCTTTATTCACTCATCAAACCGTGTGTGTGTTCCTCAATCAGCCTCAGAGACTCCACATACTTCATGGCTTCTTCACCGCAGACTTGTCTGCTGCTGTCAGAGGAGATTGTGGTGCTCAGGCCAGAGAGCGGAGACGCTTTAGAAGGTGATCACTTCTGAATAAAAGGGGAAAAGTGAAGTGTAACTGCTGTTCTGGGTTGTAATATACTTTAAAGAAGAGGTGGAAGAAGAACTCAGATGTGTACAGATCTCTCATCTTGTGTTGATGAAACATCCATATAGTGTGGTTGCCTTTACGTGACATGACACGAGGAAACAGACCGACTCTTTCTTTTACAGTATTGGCTCAACCACAGTAACCAATGTGAAACTATAGTTTAACCTTAGCAGAGTTTCTATTCCCCTTAAACAATTTAAAATCCAAATCATCAACTAATGTCAGCCTTTTCCAAGGAAGGGTGTTCTTACCTCACTCTAAGACCAAGCAGATACCTTCAGAAACCACGAGAGAGAGACCAGGAGTTTGGGTCGAAAAGTACAAAGTACTAACCGGTTTTATTAAGGTTTTAACAAAAATTGAGGATTAAAAGAATCCTTAAAAAGAAACAAAGACACCAAGTCAAAATACAAAGCAACGGTCCTAGAAAAAAAACGTCTAAAAGAGCCCGAACCCAGGGCTTGGGCCTCAGAAAACTTCCCCCAAGCTCTCAAGCCTTCAAGCCTCAAAAAGCCTTCAAGCCTCAAAAAGCCTAAAAAGCCTAACGGTACGTCCACACAGCAGCTTTTCAAAAATCTTGAAAATCTTGGAGCTGGGCGTGTCTGACAGCTTGGGGATTTTTTGCGAGCAATGCGACCAACAACCAATCACATGAATCTCCCGCCCCCGACATACAAAGCAAAAAACCCCGGGGATTTTATGCGAGCAATATATATATAAATATATATAAACTCCCCAAACAGGCGAAAACCTACCAGTTCCACCCACTGTCTCTGCCACCTCCCTCCATGCCTGGTTCCTCCGGTTTGTATCCCGTTAATAGTTCTGGTCGGAAAGAACCGGGTGATTTGCTACCGTAATTTCTCGTTTGGAATATGAGGAAATGAACTGCGGTCTGGCTCTCCCTGCTTACACGCGGTTTGATTGGCTAGCGCTTCTACTGTCAGATTTGCATAAACGTGTTTGATTGGCTGACGCTTCCAGCTCAGCTTCAAAAGTTGAACATTGCTCAACTTTTGAATCCTGGACATCCTGGAAATCTTCGCTTCGCTCCCCCACAATGCAGTTCGGCGAAAAGCGAGGCAAAGTGACGTCATCCCCATTCAAAGTCAATGGGCAGAGAAGCGTTGGAAGCGGTGGAAGTTTCTTCTGAAGCTGCTGTGTGGACGTACCGTAAAAAGCCTTCAAGCCTCAAAAAGCCTCAAAAGCCTAAAAAGCCCAAGAAGCCCCCCTTTCTCTTCACACATCATCTTTTATAGTCTCTTGCCTCCTCCCTCTCTGCATCAGGTGGTCTCCCCTTTTCTATCTTTGAGAGAGAAGGAGGTCCCATATGTTCAACTTTTAACAATTAAAAATGTAAAGTTAAAATAAAAACAAATAAAGACTTATAGTAATAATATCAATCAATCAATCAATGTTTATTTATATAGCCCAATATCACAAATGTTACTTTTGTCTCAGTGGTCTTCACAGTTTGTACAGAATATCAGTATGACAATACGACACCCTCTGTCCTTAGACCCTCTGTCCTTAGACCCTCTGTCCTTAGACCCTCACATCGTACAAGGAAACACTTCCGAAGAAAACCCAGTTTAAAGGGGACATGGGAGAAACCTCAGGGAGAGCAACAGAGGAGGGATCCCTCTCCCAGGACGGACAGACGTGCAATAGATGCCGTTATGCAATTTGAAAGAGAGGGAATATGAAAAATGTTCATGAAAGCAGAACACATTGTCAATGTCATGTCAATCAAGTTTTTTCTTTAAACATTTAATTTCAAATATGCAAACTTTGTATTTTAATTTATTAACAGAGACTTCATCTATCAACAGAGACAATAAGGACAGCTTGTCTCTACGATTCGCTGGCCCAGGAAGTTGATTCGACCCTTTGCACAGGCCGCCTGCATCCTGGGCCTCATTGTCTTCATACCCGTTGTAACCGCTCTCAAGGTGTCAAAAACCACAAGCGCCTTCTCAGAATTGTGGCTGGAACTTTTACGCTTTGATTGCCCCATCTAGAATGCATAGTGTCCAGGTCAAAAGTTCAGGATGTTCTGTCTAGTTTCACATGCCTGGTCTCACACGTCTGAAAAGACATGATGGAAACATACATCCTTTCCATTCACAGCCAATTTAGCATCTTGTTATCAATGGTAAGCGTAATAGAGGTAGGTGAGGTAAAGGTCAGGTCTGACACGGCCACTTAAAGTGGACCTATTATGCTATATTGGAAACATATATTGTAGGGCCATACCTATACAAAACTGTGAAGTTTTTTGCTTCAAATACCAAACAGATCACCCATTGTAGCCACGCCTCATACTGCTCATACCCCTGTTTTGCGGCCCTGTTAGAAAAACGCGGATTTTGGGTCCTTAGCTTTAAAAAAAAAAAAAAAAAAAAGAGGAGGCGGAGCTAATGCCTGGTCAGAATTCTACCGGAGATAAAGTTAAATTCTGCTGTGATAAAACGCCATCCTGTTCTAAACCACATCAAGGATTATTTCTGAAACAGTATGGAGCTCAAATGCTTTTTCTCTTGCGGGTTTATCACAAGGTGAGTTCTTTTTTATTTCCTGCTTTTTAGGCTGCGGCCACATGAGGACGAAAACGGCTAAACGCATAGGATTAACGCAAACGCGTTAAATAGTTATCCGGATAGTGTCTGTCCACACGAGACCGCTCCGTTTAGCTCCAACCGCTGGAGAAGCTGCAGTACACATGCAGGAGCCTGTACGTGGCGCTGTAACTCCCTCCACAAAAGCAGCGAAGAAGCATGGTTGTCATGGTTGCCCTTCTGTTTATTCTCCGCGGTGGGGGCCGAGGGAACCGGGCAGAGTTTTTCCCCAGTCAGCGTGTATTAAAGTTTAAATCTTCCGGACAAAATTATAAAAGTGCCGGTCAAAGGTCTTCTTTGTTGTTTATTGAGCTTTAAAACAAATGAATAACGACTCTATATAATATAATGATAAAATACACGGAGCCTCTCTTTTTCCTCCGCGTCAGTGTCTGTCTCATGCAGCAGCTCATCCAGTAATCAGTGACCCGGCCGACTGTAAAAATAAACATATTTATAACTAGTTTAGGGAGTTTGAGAGGTAATTAAAATAGCTAAGGGTGATGATCTGACTTGAAGTGTGTGTTTTGCTGCAGCGGGAGGAGCTGCAGGTGAGCAGAGCTGCGTGTCTCCGTCCTGTCAGATTAGACTTCACTCGCGTTTAGGTCCGTATCGAGAGAAAGATAAATAATCTGAATTCAGGGTGCAGTTTACTTTGACGTGGGGGGGAGAGGCGGGGCTATTGCCTCATCATTATTGCTGTAGATGTTGCACAAACAACTGTAGCATGGTCAATAGCGTCCGGAGCACGATAGCAACTCTGCGATCCGCCATTGTTGTTGTTGTTGGTGGCGAAACACTTCAGCAATGGCGCGGGGTAAACGGAGGTGAGCAGAAGAGGTGGGGAGAGGCGGGGCTATTGCGCAATCACTATCAGTGATCGGAAAATGTTCGGATAGGGCGCACACACGGAGCTGTTTGACCCCCCAGAGAGTTGCGTATGCCTTTCTATCCACCTTGGGACCCGTTATCGTTTCCTCAGTCGTTTAGTGCCGTATTCGGTCGTCCTCGTGTGGCCGAACGGTCTATATGACACTAAACAGTAACGCAAACGACCGAATTCGTCCTCATGTGGCCGCAGCCTTAAACACATGTGCTCTCCAGTACAGGTTAGCTCCGAGTGTTAGCGAGGCTTGCTAATGTAAACAAAGACGAGATTACGTCCAAAACACGTCAGGCATTGTTTCTGATAGCAACTCTCTGTGGGTCTGCTGAATCTGGATCCGCTCGTTGTACCCCTGTTTTTAAAAGATTTGGGTACGGAGGAAAAGAGAGAGGGTTTTATTTTCTGACGCTGCGTGGGTTCCCTGACACACCGAGGACACATATTTATGTATAAAAGACATCACAAAGCGCATTTTGCATGATAGGTCCCCTTTAAACAGCAGAACTGTCAACAGTTGCATTGTTAGAGGAGCCTCAAACTAAAGATGTTCATTCCCAACCCGCTAGGTAATTTGCAAATGACAATAATAAAGCTGAACCTTTGAAAACCTGTAAGTGTTTCGGACACCTTCACGTTTTTTTTACATCACTTCGTTTCTCTGCGCTGCTTCGTATACAACTTGTATTCAATAACCTAAATAATGCCAGATAATTTCATTGGGAAATAGTTGGCAACACTCAATTGGTTTATTGAAGTTGAATACTTTCCACATGTGTAGGTAAAAGTATCTGTTACTGTATGGATTTTAAGATTGAGTTGCGCATTCAAAAAACAAAACAGCTGCACAGTGTTAACACAGCAGGAGAAGAGTCATGGCGGGGTTAAAACACACAAAAACACACACACACACACACACACACACACACACACACACACACACACACACACACACACACACACACACACACACACACACACACACACACACACACACACACACACACACACACACACACACACGTAAAATACTCAGTAAAAGCTTGTCACTGTTTATGAGTAGGAGCCTCGCAGGATGTGTGGATCAGGAAAGAGTCGGCAGAGTTCACGTCAGGGTTCATTTTGTTTTTGGCGACACAGGAACAGCTGTCAGTCGGACTCCAGAGGAGACGAGTTTCAGAGGGGGCTGCAGACGGAGGCCGTTCAGATGAGAAATACACGGTCAATGTAACTATTAGTTCATCCTTTGTGTGTACTTGGAACTGTTTGGCAATTACCACTATTATCAGAGGTGGGAGAAGTAGGCCTGCTCAGATCGTGAGTGTAGGAATACTCAGTTACAAGTAAAAGTCCTGCATACAACATGTTCCTGAAGTAAAAGTACACAAATACGAGCATCAAAATGTGCTCAAAGTTGCAAAAGAAAGTAAGGTTTAAGGATTTCTGATTCTAAATAAAGGAAGGTCGGACACTGGAGTTTGTTTGTGGCGTGCAGCAGGTGTGTGTGTGTGCGTGTGTGTGTGTGTGTGTGTGTGTGGGACAGCTGTGTGACACTGCAGGTTTGTTTCTTTACGCCGAGCCATCAGCTGGTGAGCAGCAGCCTGGCAGTGAGACTGAACTTCACACATGGACTCATAATAACCCCCCCCCCCCCCCACACACACACACACACAAAAATGCCCCCCCCCCCCGCCATCACCCAGCAACCAGCTACAAATGAAGGCGGCAAACAGACCCAGCTACTCAGAAATACAACCCCCCCCCCCCCATTCCTTCACACCAGAACATCTCTCTGCTCACTGTGTGTTTTGTTGTGCAGCTGAAAGGGGGGGGGGGGGGCTGAGCTGCGCCTTTTCTGTTTTATTGCTGAGTATACTCAGAGTGTGCTGCTAAATGAGGGGGGTTCACACAGACACCCTGTTCATGAAGCGCGACCACTTTGAGAGCAGCAGCAGAAGACATAGGGTTTTTAACATTTAAATGTGGTACATACTTGTCTTTATTATTATGTTCATGTTATATATTTTTCTTGTTGACCTCCACAACTTATTTTCTCATGTTGTTTTTTGTTGTTTGCACCACCAGACACCAAAACAAACTACTTACTCTGCTTCACTAAAACATGATGAAGAAAAATATCTTCTTTAATCGCTGCTTACCGTGTTTTCAGAGCTTTCAACCATTACAGGTCTTCATCAGTCTGTAAGTGATACATTACAGCTTCTGAGTTCAGTATCAACAACTGAATAAAACTCCACCCTGTCAATAGCTGCTTTTTTCATCTTTAAAGAAAGTATTTGTGCCTAAATGTTCTTTCTTCATCTTGTAGACACCACCAGCTCCATGTTCAAGTGCCGGGACCTCCCAGTGTTTCATTGTGTTTGAGACTTGGACCCTGCGCTGCTGCGTTAATTAAATGTGTAGGAAGCAGACGCTGCCCCCTGCTGGTGAAGAGATGCTACTACACTTTACATCATCAGTGTGCGTAGTGTGTTGTTCTGCTGTGACATGCACGTGACATAATGGAGTAATGCCAGTGAGTCTTGTAAAAGGTACATTTAAAGTACTCAAAGCAGTGATTTTGACAGTTCAGGGTCTCTTTAATACATTACCTTTATGTGTTGTGTACCCTGAAGAGTAACCATTCATTGTCTTATGGTACCTGTATATACACAGTACTGTATTTCACCTTCATATTTGACGTTATACCATGCTGTATGTCTGGTGGTGTTTTTTCAAGTCTGATTTTTAAGGGGGAATATTTTCGTGTGTTTCTGATTATTATTATTTGCTGAGGTCAAATTAAAGTATATTTTATATTTATCTGCATGTGTAAATGTTCACCTTATGTATGTGTTGATTTTAGCATTTTTCTATTCGATGTATTGTTTAAATATCTTTTTGAAATTAAATGAACACAATTGTTTTTGGTATTTTCTTTTAAGTGTTCCTCTTAATCGTAGAGGCCAGAGAAACCTTTCCATCACCTTTAAGTAAACAGATTGATCCATTGGAGTTGTTTACCCTGAAAGGACCACTGAAACATGTTTCGGCTTTAAGTTGAAGTTTTATTTTTGAAAGTCTGAATCAATGAAGTATATATTTAAGTTACAGGCGGGTGAAAACACAAGCTGCCGTTTAAATCTGCAGCTTGAGAAATGTAGGCCAAAGATCATCATTCCCCTCAGCTTACGGAGGCTGAGAAAAGCCTGAAACAAAAGGTTGAAGTGTGCAGGGGGGAAAAAACCACACGGAGAGGACCAGCCGTTATCAAAGATCTCCTTCATTGTTTTAATAGTAGACATTGTGCCACAAAAATGTCATGTCCGCAGCCACAAATCACGTGCCGAGAGTACTAATTCCAGCTATTTATCATGTCATTCGCTTCACTTGCTTCTCTACACAATTTGCAAATCACTTCTTACATTTATGTATAAATATATACAGTTTATAGATTATTCTGGAGCTGGGATGGTAGGTTTTCGTTTTCTCCTGTTGTGGTTGTGCTGTTGGTCGAGGACATTAGCAGAGCGAAACACACGGCTGACGTCTCCCAATGTAGCACATGCTTATTGTATGGTGAACACCAGCAGAGCACACACAGAGCCGAATATAGATATATACAGGAATGTAATTTACTGCTATCATACAAGGTGGGTTCTCTACGTAAGAAGTCACGACTGTAGTGGGCATATGAGCGGAATACGCCGACAACACAAGAGCACCGAAGGCATACATGTCATGGGAATCTCCTGCCACAAAGGCACATCGCTTTTTTTTAGCTTTTTTTTTTAAGGGGCGACAACGTGAAGTTATGGAAACGTTTCCGGGGGGAAGTTTGAGCAGGAAGCCACTCGCTTTCATGACTGCATCATGACTGCAGGCGCTCACATGCAACGGGGGGGGGGGGGGGGGGGGGCATGTGATCTGAACATGCATGATGCTGGGTTTCTTAAGCATGTGCTTCATTTGAAGGGGTTCAAATATCGGAGGAGACTCGAGGGCCAAAGTCATGCTGTTATCCACAGCGCAATAAAGACAACTGTGTGGTTTTGATATCTTCAGTATTTAGAAAAAAGTGACTCGTTTAACAAACTGAAAAAAGGAAGAACAGGGCAAACAAAAAGTAAAGAAGAAGAAAATCTGCTTACATGTGTTTTCTTTCATTGGTTAACTTCACACACTGTTAAAAATCGTTTACATTTAGGTTTTTTTTTTCCAGTATGAGTGTGTTTTGGTAAAGAAATAAGAAAAGAACCGCCCAGTGTGGGTATGGATGGGCTTACCGTCCTATTGCTGACTTTGGGATCTGGTGCCGTTTCTGCACACACACTTACACACACACCGGTCCACTCAAAGTCTTCCTCTCTCTCCCTCTCCGCTTCTCTTTCCCTGTGGAGCATGGTAACATTGAGACTGGTCGTGGGCTCGGGGGGTGGGGGGGGTCAGGTCGTGGCTGTGTTTTTAGGGTCTCAGCAGCAGCCTCCGGACGAGGTGTTGACCGGCTTGCTCTGGATCTTCACGTTGGACTTCTCCGAGGACCCGGCCGTGGCCCCGGGGCCCATCCTCTTCTTGATCTCCGCCGCCATGGTCATGAAGGCTTGCTCCACGTTGGTGGCGCTCTTGGCGCTGGTCTCCAAGAAGGGGATGGCCAGGTTGTCGGCAAATTCCTGGAGATCGAAGAGATTAAAATCAACGGATATTAAAGGTCTCCTATTTTACTGTTCTTCATCAGTGTATCACAGGTCTCAGATATATCCAGAGCCTGTCTCTGATTGGCTGAAACACCAAACAGATCATTGCAGCATTACCCATAATCCCCTCTGTTTCAGCCCTGTTTCCAAAGTTCTGATTCTCCGTCTGTTACTTTAGATGAAAATAAGGAGCCCCTCCCCACGCCCCTCTGAGAGAGATCTGGTTACAAAGAACTCAATGGAGCTCTAGGAGGAGATTCAGGTGATAAGGTGGGGGGGGTTACCTTGGTTGCTGATTGGCTAATGGTTACACAAGACAAAACATCGTTATGACCAGGGGTGCACATAACCTTTTTTGCCCTGGTTCTCAAAGGAGCACCTGGAGGTGTTGCTTGGTGCGCATCCTTAAAATGAAATGAACCGGCCCTTTTGAGGGGTACGGGGGGGGGGTGCGCTAGTGAGCACGCAGCAGGGTTACTGTGCGGAGCGCATAAAGCAGACCCTTCACGCGATAGCGAGGGGTCGCAGATGCCGTCGTGCATGTTGATGTAGAAGAGACATGAAGAAGAGGGGACACATGTTGATGTAGAAGAGACATGAAGAAGAGAGGACACATGTTGATGTAGAAAAGACATGAAGAAGAGGGGACACATGTTGATGTAGAAGAGACATGAAGAAGAGAGGACACATGTTGATGTAGAAGAGACATGAAGAAGAGAGGACACATGTTGATGTAGAAGAGACATGAAGAAGAGAGGACACATGTTGATGTAGAAGAGACATGAAGAAGAGAGGACACATGTTGATGTAGAAGAGACATGAAGAAGAGAGGACACATGTTGATGTAGAAAAGACATGAAGAAGAGGGGACACATGTTGATGTAGAAGAGACATGAAGAAGAGAGGACACATGTTGATGTAGAAGAGACATGAAGAAGAGGGACACATGTTGATGTAGAAGAGACATGAAGAAGAGAGGACACATGTTGATGTAGAAGAGACATGAAGAAGAGGGGACGCATGTTGATGTAGAAGAGACACGAAGAAGAGGGGACACATGTTGATGTAGAAGAGACATGAAGAAGAGGGGACACATGTTGATGTAGAAGAGACATGAAGAAGAGGGGACACATGTTGATGTAGAAGAGACATGAAGAAGAGAGGACACATGTTGATGTAGAAGAGACACGAAGAAGAGGGGACATATGTTGATGTAGAAGAGACATGAAGAAGAGGGGACACATGTTGATGTAGACGAGACATGAAGAAGAGAGGACACATGTTGATGTAGAAGAGACATGAAGAAGAGGGGACACATGTTGATGTAGAAGAGACACGAAGAAGAGGGGACACATGTTGATGTAGGAGAGACATGAAGAAGAGAGGACACATGTTGATGTAGAAGAGACACGAAGAAGAGGGGACACATGTTGATGTAGAAGAGACACGAAGAAGAGGGGACACATGTTGATGTAGAAGAGACACGAAGAAGAGAGGACACATGTTGATGTAGAAGAGACACGAAGAAGAGGGGACACATGTTGATGTAGAAGAGACACGAAGAAGAGGGGACACATGTTGATGTAGAAGAGACATGAAGAAGAGAGGACACATGTTGATGTAGAAGAGACACGAAGAAGAGGAGACACATGTTGATGTAGAAGAGACACGAAGAAGAGGGGACACATGTTGATGTAGAAGAGACATGAAGAAGAGAGGACACATGTTGATGTAGAAGAGACACGAAGAAGAGGGGACACATGTTGATGTAGAAGAGACACGAAGAAGAGGGGACACATGTTGATGTAGAAGAGACACGAAGAAGAGAGGACACATGTTGATGTAGAAGAGACATGAAGAAGAGAGGACACATGTTGATGTAGAAGAGACATGGAGAAGAGAGGACACATGTTGATGTAGAAGAGACATGAAGAAGAGGGGACACGTGTTGAAAACATACCACACTGAGGAGGATCGGGTGACAAGATTGAAAACCAAAGAACTGCTGCTTATGAGACCTCGTCTTTAGACCGTTTGGTTGTCATGGTGATATTCAAATTTCACTCGAGTTGGATAATCTCTGACCAATGAAAATCTTTAGTGTCCGTTGTATAAAAAGTCCCACTTTTTCCATAGCTTACAACAAAAACTTGCAGTCTTTTAAGTGACTAGTTCTCTTAGTTTTAGTTGTAAGGCGAACTGAGATGTGTGAAATATGAATTACAATGGTTCAGTTGGTCATTTACCCTGAATAACCCGTTTAGTGTGTTAGTCCCGTTTGACCCAAATCAGAAATGTTGAATCATTTTGACTTTGACTCAAGTCGACCCGAGTCACTGATAACTTGACGACTTTCAGCTAGGCCATTAGACCAGTGCTATGGTCTAAGCACTGGTGGTCCGTGAGTATATTGGTAACATTTGAAATACATTTATTTATTTAAGTTTTCCGCACTCTCAGGAATATCTCCGCAATGGAGCGAGCTTAACTCGATTGCATGATATAGCCCAGCGCAACACCCTCGTCACACCTTCGTCACGCATGTTGCCACTTGTTTGTACCATTTTCAGGCGCTTTGTAATCTGTTCTAGAAAAACAATGTGCTTTTATTTTTATTTCAAGAAGCGTATAAAACAAACAATGGATGTCTTTTATGAACACGTATCCATGCTGGAAGTAGATTTAGATGTGTTAGGACATGATGGCTTGATTGACTCGTCTGAGCTAATTGTATATTTTCAGTTTAATATTAAATCTTGGTCTGACCATAAAAATGACTTAAAATCAATAAAAGAGTCAATAATCGTATAAAATATGAATATAAACACAAATATGGTTGAAAATGGCTCAAATCTTTCCCCAGAGTTCAGCCAGATGTCTGACCAGCTGCTGGGTGCTCAGTCGTTTACACGTTTATATTTGTTACACTTTCAAACCTCACCATACAAACTGAGCTCATCACATTTCCAAGGCTATCGCAGTGAGACCACAGTGGCTAAAGAAACCCGACCGAACTGCTGCTCAGTCAGCTCGTACTTATCTCATTTCCCCTTTGGATACAGATATCTGGACAAAGTGTCTCAAAGTGTCTCAGCCTTGTGCATTGCCTCACCTTAGCTGTGGTGTAATCCACGACTTTCTTCGTTGTGAGGTCACACTTGTTGCCTACGAGCAGCTTGTTGACGTTCTCGCTGGCGTAGCGGTCGATTTCCTGTAGCCACTGTTTGACATTATTGAAGGACTCCTGAGGGAAGGCAGCAGAAAGAGGACAGACATTAAAACAGATACTAACGTTGGAACAAAAACTGTTACTCAATGGCATCCGGCTTGCAGCAGAGGTCTGTTGGAGAAAATGCTGACAGGGCAATGATGCATATTTTTTAGAGATAATTAAAACCGGGGGCTTCCTCAAAAGGTAGCATGCCTTAACAAGAGAAAGACTCCACAGGATGCTACTGAAATCTGTATCATTCTACTAAACCAGTCAAGACAAGCCAACGACAATTAAGACTGTCATTTCTATTCAGTCCAAAAAGGTTTGTTTAAACTGTATTTTAACACAGTCATGAGAAAAGTCTCAAAACATTTGAACTATAATTCTTACATGCTACACTTTTAAAATGGTCAAATGAAAAATGTTTGTTATTTTCTTTTAGGTTTGAAAAAGCTTGTGGTTGTTTGGGTCTACTGGTGGTGACGCTTTGATCCGAAATACAAACTAGCGGCATGTTTGACATACAGCACATTAACATACACTAGCTGAGGGTTTGTAGATTTAGTTCGATCATTATATTTCTGTGTCTTTATTAGGGTTGCAAAGTTCCGGGAATTTTCAAAGATGGAAACTTTCCACGGGAATAAACGGGAATTTATGGGAATAAACTGGGAATTTTCAAAATGTAAGGTTGGCTCTTCATAGGGAACTTAAATATAGTTGGGGAAAGTATATTTTAGCATAATCTTGACTAAAACAAACAGATGGCATTCAAGTACACTTGAATATCCATGCCATAGCACATGGCTATTGAAACCACACAAAGGTTCGCAACAGGCTCACAAATGTGAGAGTGGAAAAACTGGTTGGCATTCGGGCAAACCTAGGCTCTCTGAGCCGGACACAGAGGATGAGTAATATTTAACTCAACATTCCTGTTTTCGTACTTCAATGAAACAAATAATTGTTCAATAGAATAATTAAAACTTGTTCCGTTCTATTTAAGAAATAAAAATTAAAAAAAAATCTGTTGAAATGTCATGTTTTTCTGTTTAATTTTGCATCGAATATTTCCAAAACTCCCCAGTTTAACTTCCCATGGAAACTTTCCGCCCCTTTGCAACCCTAATCTTTAGATAGCTTCTTATTTTTCATGATGGCCGTAAGTTTTTTTTTTCTTCGCTCAGTTTT
This sequence comes from Pseudochaenichthys georgianus, assembly GCF_902827115.2. Lineage (NCBI taxonomy): Eukaryota > Metazoa > Chordata > Actinopteri > Perciformes > Channichthyidae > Pseudochaenichthys > Pseudochaenichthys georgianus. The sequence goes on from NW_027263115.1 coordinate 158,685, forward strand.
TTATCCTCCTTTTTGTATCTTCATCTCTTTCTAATATCCGAAATAAAGCGTTTCTTATCTTGTTCATAACATTAGTTATTAGCATTACTGTATGACTGGATGGTAGGGGTGTAACGGTATACGTACGGAAAATATTCGGTACGGGCCCTTCGGTTCGGTACACGTGTGTCCCGAAGTGTACCGAACGAATATAACGTTAAACGAAAAAAATTGAGAACGTGAACAACTTGTTGGAAGTAATCTCAGGTGCTGCGTCGCAGCATTCAGAGTAATTTGCTCACATTGGGTTCAACATAGAGTGAGCAAGTCATTTCATTGGACGAGAGGCATACTATGAGAGCTGGTCACAGGGATGCGTTCAAATGTAGTCAGTCATTTGAGGAACTGTCAAAATGGCGAACGCAGGTAAAGTTGGTCTCGAAAATCCTCCAGCATCATTGAAGTCTCCGGTTTGGGAACATTTTGGTTTCGCAGTTACGTACAAGGATGACGGACAAAGACAGGTGGACCGTAGGGCTGTACCCGAATATTCAAATATCCGAATATTCGTTCGTTGGAGTACTATTCGGGTTTCAATTTCGTTATTCGGATATTCATTTTGTCCCCGTTTTTTTTCCAAATTTAATTTATTGAAATCTCCAATATCAACGTAAGAGCTTGTTCGGGGGGTGCTAACACTTAACCATAAACGTTGTCGTTTATTTTCTCCGTCTTTATATGTAGATATTACTTTTCTCCGTTAATCTCCTTCACGTTGTTTCCAAAGCAACAACAACTTCCTGTCAACAGCGATAACTCTCCTTTAAAATAAAAGCATGTCCATAAATAGGAAGCCAAGCCAAATAACACTTAAGTCATATACAACTGCAACGAAAGTAACAAACAAAATGCGATATCCTTTTCCATTTCAAAGAACACAAATTGGGTTAAATTAACAAATAACTATAAAACAACAATACTGTAGAAGAACAAAATGAATGCCCTGAATACACCGAAATACACGTGTTGAAGCGGTTCGCTGCT